>NC_142529.1:8177500-8326916 GCF_964205215.1 Stylophora pistillata | reverse complement strand
AGTTCTGTCCACTCCATCTACGAGTAAAACGTAAACTATATTTGAAAGATATCCCGACGATTTAAGCCTTATACCATTAAAGCTTATCTAATAATAGACACATCGCTCTTGAAATTATTATTGTGAAAAATTGCAAACTATGGAGCTTATATGAGTAATGTGAAAGCGATCAATTGCAATCGATTGTATACCCATTATTTTTGTCAGCTATTTTGATTCAAGTGTCGGAAAAAATACATGTTGCGAAGAACACAGTCATCTCGTGTGTACCAGGAGCGAGTATTTGTGGGCTTGTAAACTTTCTGATTTACACACTAAATAAAAAAATAATTTGAGTGGATTAAAAAAGTTTCTGTATTAAATGGAAGACCAAGAGGAAGGAACTAAAAGATGACTTAAATTTTAATTCAAGCTATAAAAATCTACCGCTTATAGACCTTATTCATAAATGGCCACCGCGAGAAAACGGCTTGGTTGCGAATACATGAAAGCGAGGCTTGGTAGGCCAATGTTCACAGATCAAAACAAAACCACAATGGCGTCTCACAGATCTTCTGATGGAACTTTGCGCGTGATACTCACAGAAGACGATATTCCTTAGCTGAAAAACGACGAGCTAAAGTTTTGGTTAAGATGTCGGGGCGATTTACTCAAGGGTCTTAAGACGAAAGCACAGCTCGTAAAACGGTGAGAGCTAAGTTCGTGAGTGATATCACGTACAGTTTAGAGTTTAAGTAAACGTGCAGTTGAGAATTATTGCTTTATTATTTTGCAGGGTCCAAGACTACGTTGAAAATGGAAGGCATAAATTGCTGATTGACCCTGATGCATATGAAATTTACACGAAAAGGAAGGCAAGGTTTTCGAGTTTACTACCAAATAATTATGTCTCTCCCGTCACCTCAAGTGTGAAATACCTGAGCGGTGGATGGGGAAAGTCGCTTGAAACGATGCCGTGTTTCACAAGAGCCGAAATAATCCAGCACGTGGCAAATTCTGGAAAGCGAGTCGCAAATGCCGAGCACCACTCAATTCCAACTAATTTAAAGAAGGCAAAAAAATTTCTGAAGGACGAATACCTAAAGGAAATCGAAGCGAACAGTGACCAAGGGTATTTTTATTTGAAAGCGAATTGCTATCACAGTTTCAGGAAAAGTGAAGCTCTACATGATCTTTGTTTTGCCATGTGCATTGTCTCAGGTCAAGTCATACATGCCAACTGTTCACGCAAAGCTGGCAAAGTGGGATATTGTAACCACTTTCTTGCTTTAATGTTTAAAGCGTGCAGGTTTAGTTTATTTGACAGCAAGAGCACAGAAGATTTGTGCCAGGAGGATGATGAACAACCAGATCTCGCCAGTACATCCCAGCTTCAAAGATGGCACAAGAAGGGTCGTGGGGACAAAATATCTGCTAAACCCGTGATGGAAGGTACCATTTCAAAAACACAGTTGGATGATACCAAAAGGAGAGAAGGATTGAAGTGCTTACTGTATGATGCAAGGTCAAACCCTGTGCATGACGTCCAAGCAGAAATTAACCTGAAAAAAGCCCTTCAAAATATAAATCCACAAATGGGTTTAGCAGTTCTGGCAAAAGATGATTCCACTCCCAAAAGTTGTGTTATGACCAAATTTGGTGAAAGCCAAATTGGCTAACTTTGCAGCTACCACTTGACTCCTACTGAAGCAAACTTTGTGGCTACATTTGACATTTCTTCTATTCCGAGAGCTGACATGGATGAAGCAGAGTTAACCTATCCCAGGTTCCCGTTAAACTCAGGCAGTGATTTTGTCAGGCCTGACAACCTGTGTCATTCTGAAGAGACACTTGCTACTTCCCTTGTTGTTGATGAAAACATGATGAACAAGATTGGAGGAGCCACAAGAGGTCAAACATTGTCAGAACAGTGGAAGAAAGAACGAAAGCTTAGGTTCACTGCTTCAAAGTTTGACCTCATTTCGAAAAGACAAAGGAATCATGATAAGTTTGCAATGGATTTCATCAATCCGAAAGCATTTACTTCAAGGTATGTGGAGCATGGTCTAAAATATGAACCGGTTGCTCTCCAGGAATATGAGAAAATCATGTTTGCACGAAAGACACCTGTTAAGGTTCTCAAGAGTGGTTTTGTTGTTTCCCTGGATAGGCCTTTTCTAGGGTGCTCATCAGATGGCAGGGTTGTAGATTTTGGATGCCATAATCATTTTGGACTTGCTGAAGTGAAGTGTCCTGAAACAAAATTTCAAGTCACTCCACTAGAAGCCTGTCAAGACCCCAAATTCTTTTGTGCAGCTGTCGATGGACAATGTAAACTGAAAAAGAATCATGCTTACTATACTCAAATGCAAGGCCAAATGGGTGTGAGTGGGGCAAGATGGTGTGACTTAATTGTGTACACGAAAAAGGGAACTTCAGTGGAAAGAATTCCCTTTGATGCTGCTTACTGGGAAACTCTGAAGCAAAAGCTGCACACATATTACTTTACCCATTTTATTAAAATTGCAGCAAGTGAGTTTGCAAGATGCTAAACTACCACTTATACCTCTTTCAGTGCTGTATATATAATGTAAATAGTTGGTTGCAATGGAAAGTTGAATAATTATGTCTTGATGTATTTCACATACACCTGACTTTGATACAATTTTTTCGGTGGAAGAATCGACAGCCTCCCTAACTTCAAGCGCTTTTTTTTTGTCACTGTTGTAGCCGTAAAGCGGGGTGTCGGTGGTGCTCGTTTACGAGGCGAACCTGGCTTTCATACGAATTGACTCGGCACAACTCCTGGTCTGGGGCTAACTTTTCCACTAAGACTTCTTTGCAAATCTTCTTTCCTGAAATGCCTGCAACAAACTCTAGTTCCCCCGTTTAAGGAAAAATTCGCTCCGATTCCGATGTCTCTTTTTGTAGCATGAAGCCATCACTTTTTTAGGTTTTCCTCCTCTGGAAAACGGAAAAAAAATTTAATTCACCCGTCTCCTTCTCCCGCTTGTCCTTCTTCGTACAGAGCGGGACAGGGACACAGCTATTTGTCGGCATCTCTAAGGCTCTTCACGCGGAAATCTTTCTTTAACTTAGGGATATCCCGTTTAGTGACTAAGAAATCTTTTTCCTGCCAATATCCTCAAAAGCTTTAGACTACTTGAACAATATTATTTACGTAATTATAGTCACAAATGTGCTCTCCAAGAATTTTTTGGCCTACCAAGTCTCGCTTTCATGCATTCGAAACCAGGCCGTTTCCGAGCGGCGGCCATTTATGAATAAGGTCTATACATTGAGAAAATCGGAAAAGACAACTAAGTATTCCGTTGAATGAAAGCAACCTCTTCCCTGGAAGGTAGTTCGGCATACGAAAACAGTTTTAAAATAAAAGAGCCTAATAATACTTGAAGAACATTATTTGAATCATAAAATCAGTCATTATGTAATTTTACCCAATTTCCAAATTGAATTAGTCGGAAAGTAAGCATAAAGGGATCAAGACAACGGAGTAAGTACTCACGTTCTCGTCACGACGTGAAACCCCACGTTCTCGCGTGCTCGACTTCGGGACAACGGCAAGGCACAACGTGTTGTACATGCGCAATGAGGACTCCAAAGAACTTTCACGTTTCCGTTTACCGTCCTGAGGCTGGCAACGTCTGTTGCTTAAGGTGCCTATTAATAGTTGGTAGAGGGGGACTAACTACGGTAGAAGCTTCTCGATGATATGATGTCAAACTAATTTTAACCGCGGCTGCAGCTGGTTTGTGAAAACTTTGTCTTCTTGTTTAAGAGTTGTTTCCGTAATTTTAGCCGGTGCCATATCCTAGAATTACATAATTTGAGACCAAATTCCATTCACCCGACCGGATCAAGCTGCAGAGAAGATCACGTTTTCATCATTGTGATCACTATCAATTACGATAGAAGGTTTTGTTATTCAGCTGTTGCTTACAAAAAGTCTTCTTACTACCGACTACATAACAGACCGCTCAACCCTAGTAGGTACTCAAACTAGAGAAAAGCACGGTTATTTAGCTCATGAAACACCAGTTCTTCCGAAACTAGTATGTACGATTTACAAACAAACGTAAAAATACATACGCAAACATTTGCAAACATTTCTCAAGAGGCGACAATGCCTTCTCTGACAAAACTAAGGGCGCGTGTCTCTGTTTCGGTGCTAAAATAGGTTAAAATAGGTTAAAATAGTAGATTTTTTTCAAGAATAAAACTTTGACTCTTCTTAAATTACTATTTTGCGCAATGAATAAAAATCCTTCGTATTAATTAACGATAACTCCAAAATCTTTGTGAAAGTTATCTTAACCTTATAAGAAAATATATCGGCATTATCCCTTTAGCCTGAGTTTTGTTTTGTCTTGCCTGGTTTTGTTTCGTTTCGCAAAAAAAAGTTTCAGCCGAAGAAAGTCCCTTGACGAACTTAATCCTCGTGGGGCTGAGTCTTTGTCATAACAGCCAATTTGTGGCATGATTTACGCCAGGCGGACTCACGCTATCGATTGCAGAACTAACCGCTATTTATTAAAAACTGGATCATAGGATAATGCAATTCAAGAGTTTTTATTGGCTTAGCCAGTATGGTATATGAGCCAATATACCATAATCTAGAGCAGGGATGGCGCAGTGGTGAGAGCACTTGCCTCCCACCACTGTGGCCCGGGTTCGATTCCCGGACCTGGCGTCTCATGTGGGTTGAGTTTGTTGTTGGTTCTCGTCCTTGCTCCGAGGGTTTTTCCCCGGGTCCTCCGGTTTTCCTCCCTCCGCAAAAGCCAACATTCCAAATTCCAATTCGATCTGGAACAGTGGACAAGAATAGCCACCCAGTGGATGTCCATTGCTAAATCATTATTTATTTATTTATTTATTATTATTACTATCTGTACATTGTAACCTCCGGTTTCTTCTTACAAAATAAGTCGAGAAGATTTGTCTGATATCTTGGGGGCGTTTTTTTTTAATAAAACAATTATTCCCCTCGCGCTTGTTGGATATGAGATGATTATAGCCAACTCGGCGCTACGCGCCTCGTTGGCTATCTATCATGTCATATCCAACGCGCGCTCGTGGAATAATTGTTAATTAGATATTCACACGGGAAAAAGGCACGGTTATTTAGCTCAGGAAACATCAGTTCTCAGAAAAAAGAGGACAATAAGTTTATCTCGTTTCTGTTGCGGTGGAAGTAAATGAGATTTTCTTCGATCAAAATATAGGCGAAAAGCTTGAGGAAGAGAAACAAATACTGATGTAGCGGCCGACACAAGCGAAGCCGGCAAAATTTCGACAACAACTATGAGTTTCGCAAATGAAGACACACTATGAAGCGAGGATATATTTTACGGACAAGCCTTGAATCGTTTTATTTAACGTAGTCGTGGTATCCAAGTACTTATCGTAAACTGGAATATGAATTTATAAGGAAGAAGCTAAGCTAAATGCGAATAGGCAAACCAACATTCCAAACATTCCGATATAAAGGCAAGATGCAAAGCTAGCTAAAAACTCAAACAAACTTACAAACGAACTATATATAAGCTCAAGGAAAGGAACATTAGCACTTACATAACAGTCCCGCTTGTAAGAATTGAACCAAAACGAACTTCAATATATATAAGGTAGGTATTTGGAAGCGAAACGGGAAATACAAACAGACACTTACTCTAACACAGAAAACTGTAGTCTTACGGCAAACGACAACAACCAAACGATAAACTAAAAAACTTCAACTACTCTTCTCTAAAAGTCGCACACGTCAACATTAAAAAGGATCCGCGTGATTTGCTTACGAGATTATTTCGTAAACTCAAAGCACGCGAGTCGCGCGCGCACAAGTTTGCTGTAAATCAAGCCAGGTGTGTACTTCAACTCACAAATTATTCAATATACAATAGCGTTGTTATTCTTTTTAACGTCTTCTTAAGGAGGCTCGAAAGGGTTTTTTTGACCGCGGGGAGAATGGATTCCAAGATACACGCAAGCTTATTACTCGCGAGAGAAATAAGCGATGGCGCGCGCGATCAGATCCGCGGGCGGGTTGTAAACAAACATGGCCGCCATGAGCGTTTCAAATCTGCCGGGTACCTCTAGCTCTATTGTTTCCAGCGGAAGTGGTTATTTGAGAAACAAAAATGGAAAGTTTACTTCTTGAAAGCAGGTAGTAAAATGTTCGGATGGCAGGGTTCTTGCCGAAAGTGGTCAAAAAAATTTTAATTAACAAGCTAAAGGAGGATGGTGAAGTCGACACCCCATCAATAAAGTCGTGTCGAGTGCATTCGGTAGGTCTTACTTTGTTCCACGAGAAATTTAAGTGGATACCTCTGAGTGCTACGATTTGTTTCGCATTGTATTTGACTCCTAATAAAATGAAATGACCGAGAACTTTCCTAAACAACTCACTGGAAGATGAAAAGGAAAATGAAATCATTGTTGGATCCAGGATTGTAAACATTGGAAAGTTTTATGAACAGAAATGGAGAAGTGTAAATGTTGCTATAAAAATAAACATAATTTTCAGTAAACAAGGGATCGTAAAAATGTAGATGAGACTTTAAATTAATTCTAATTCAACAACAGACGGTAAAATTAAAATAAAATATTCATCTTAAACTTGTGAGAAAGATTGTTGATATTTCCCTCGATACACTGTCAATTACAACTACGAAAAGGCAAACTCGCATTTGTTAAGAAAGGATTGCAAATTTTTTTTTTGTTTTCCATTTAAAACGGAATAATGAAAGTTCACGGTTATGGCAGTGGCAAAGAGAAAAAAAAAGAAAAATTAAGCCAAGTCTTGTTCATACCTCTAGTACCTCGAAAATTAAAGAAATTCGCGAAATCTGCGACGACCAACAAATTACTGACGTATACGAAACCCTAATTTCCACTGAGTTTGACGCTCGTGACAATCTGGAAGACGTTAATGCCAATTCTTTTCACTAGAAATTATTTTCACTCCTCCACTTCAAATTGCACATAAGCAATAATTATATCGGTCAATCATGGTAAATGCATGTGCATCGCTGAGTGAGGCCTTCGATCAAGCCATCTTCTCGGAACAACGACAAGATACCATCCAGACGTTCGATGGAAAGCTTCATCTTTCAACAAACATGGTCCAGAAGCTGGCAGATGCTGGTTTGTCTCATGTTACACTACAATCTGTGTACGAGAAACTCAACATTACCGGCCTCAATGGAGTACTGGCATTGGCGCCATCTGCAAAATCAACTTGTCATGATATATCGAATTCCGCTAGAGAATTCTCTCCGGAGTTCATTTCCAACTGTCGTAACTGTAAGCAGTCTGAGTCTCAAATGATGACTTATTTTTCAGGAAGGTGTAAAACTACAAAACAATGTGAATCCATCTTCAGGATGAACGATTTTTTCCGCTCTGAGGGCATCCATCGATTAATCGCGCGGACACGAACTCGTCCTCGCGAAAATGAGCCTGTGAGTCAGCGGTATAGTTAAAAACGCGTGACCGGATATAAAAGTGTAAGCTAGAATTGCAAAAACCGGAAATAAACCTTGTTAAGTTGATGAACTAATATCTCGAAAATTAGTTCGGTGACCTACCCTGATTTTTTGTATACAAATTATTTACATCATTACGCATTCCTGAAGAAAATTAAAAAAAAATTTATCGAGTGGAAATTTTGTTACATTTTAAAACAGCATTTTCCTAAATAATTCAAGTTCTACTAAGTAGTTTTTTTTTTATATCACGTATACAGGTAGAGAATGTGATGACGTTTAAGGAATTTGAAAAAAAAAACTAGGTCACCGACTTGGTTTTTGAGATATCTTTCAAAAACTGAGTTTTAGAGGGTCTTTTAGCACTACTGTATTGTTGCCATGGCAACAGATAATGCCTGACGAACCCCCTTAAAAAATTGCCCTAACATAGTGTTATGCATATGTCGAGTTATTATCCTGATGATAAGTTTGACAGTCCTGATATCTTTTACTGATTGGCGCTTGCTGTTAATTGTTGAAAACCCTTTCGAGCCTCCAGTAGGCAAAAGGCGTGGCAGCCGTTACATCTGACTTAGCCATAACGCATGTTCTAACGCCAACAAAGCCACGATTGTAACCTATTGACGGATTAGTCAACCATGGTTACTTGAGTATTCGCCCCACCTTTCAGACTAATCATGTATTAACCAGGTAAAAACCGTCCTCATATAAAGCTCTTTCGTACTCCGGACATAAGTTCGCGAAAGACTTGCAATCGCCCGCCCCACCCCACCCGAAAGAATTTAACAGATTGAGATTCTCTCTGCGGGGAAGGAGTTACATGTTCTCCATCAATTATTTTATTTCATTATTTTTTTTATTCCCCATCATTTCTGGCTATTTTACGAATGGTTTATTATGTGCTACAAGCCTAAAGAATGAGGCGGATATTATATAACGACCTATATAAACGAACTGAAATAGCTAGAACAGATTTTATTTTTAATACCTAATCGTAAAGTCAGTTAAATTCTTCCTGTCTGTCTGAAAACGAGAGTGTTTGCTGAATTAAGCAATCAATTTTGGTAGGGAAGGCAATGTAATGATTTTATGTAATGTAGCGCAGCTTTTAGGATTTATGGAAGTTTTTTTCCCATATCTGTCCAGTTGAATCGTACTGATTGGATTAGGCTAAACATAGGCATGTTACGCATGCAGGAGTTATTTTTTTCGGATACGTAGGTTGAAATGGGACACTATATAACTGCTGCTGGTGTCTGAATAATTGTTGGCAAAAATAAACTGCATTGGTACAACGCTCCCTGCAGTCCCCTCCACAGCCTTAATTTGAACTATTCACGCAACGCGCTCTCTCTCTCTCCAACATTGCATGACGAGACCAAACAACGACCTACTCGTAGGTTAAAATTGTGCCTATTGCCGTTCCTTCGTCAGAGACAAAGTCCTAGTTATTATTCTGACCATTAAGGGCGAGAATCAGAAATTCCGTTTGGTTTTTCCTGTGCAAGAAAATGCACAATAGCACGCAGTTTTTAATTGGCGTAAAGCAATGTGATGGACATACCCTGGGAACGAGGTTGAGTTTTGGCATCGAGTGTCAGTCAGATTTGAAGTACTGGCCGCGCATCAACGATAAGCTTGTCACAGTTTATACTCATCTTTCGAGTGAACTTAAATATATTTATTTAAAGTACAAATCTAATACCGTGAATCACTTCTATTGCTAACGTACTGATGAAAACAACAACCCTTGGGAACAGTAAAAGTTCTGGCTGATTGTTTAAATTCGATTAATTAATACAATCATCTTATGTAAACACAAGTTGGCGATTGAATCCATCCGTAAATTAATATTGCGGACAATATTTAATGAGTGATACCGCATTTCCTCTGGCGATTTTAGTATTTCCAAATTGTCATGGATGGCACCAACTTGTTCCGAAGTCTCAGTCTCCATAACTCTTCATGTTAACAAACCATGAAAAGCACTCGACAGCGATTTTGCTAAAACAACAAAGCCCTCAATTAGAACCAATTTAATTCAATCCGCTGATCCACAAATCCGGCCCAAACATAGGCTCCGTGTAGCCTCTTGCTCATTAACAGATGGTTGCCTCAAAAGATTCTTCCATATAATTTTGCAGTGTAAAGCTCTATTTCATCTCTTACGGCCTCTGGACAAATATATTTTCCGGCCTCTGTTTTTCGAACAAGTGAAAATGGATTGAACGAAGAGAAAGTATCATTTTTCAAAGCATAACAATGTGGGCTTCTTGATTGGTTGTTGCCTATCTGGACTTTGCCCTGTGCGTGCGAAATACGTGATAAAATGCTGGTTGTTGACAGGAAATTGACACGCAATTGGGGAAAATCCAGGTTAGCTAAAAGGGAATTTTATTGGCAGTGTTGTGGGGTTTTACCACTCGCTTGGCGAATTAACAAGAGGTACTAAGACTCTATACTATTCTTCTTTTATTCTCTTCTCTTCTATCGTTGCTACTACCTTCTACAACCACAGCTATTTCTCTTCTCCTTCTCTTCTGACTTCAGCGTGGAGTGCCCTCTCATTTAGTGTAAAAATCACAGACATGTTTGGGTTAGCTGACTGTGGGAATTTCCAAAACAGGACATTCAGTGTGGGTAAAACTCAAGGTCAGTTTTACCAACCCAAACATGACCACCTAGCAAACTAGTTATCCTCAACCATAACAAGCGATTAAAATGTCTAGCACGGTAAGAACTGAGCCAAGTTCAAGCACGCACTAAAAATAAATGATCAAAACTATAGATTCATCAAAATAACAACGTAAACGCAAAAAGGCGAGACTTAATAAAACAAAAGGTAAACCTAAAAATACTGGAAATATCAATCCTTGAAAATGCTCAACAACAGCAGAAAACGTCTAAGCACGTGAGAGCTGCGTACAAAATTAACCGACTGTACCATTCTGTCCCTTGGAAACTATTTTTCATTGAGGTAGATTTATACCATAAAATGTACGTTTTTAACTGGAAAATGGCATTTCATCTAAGAAAGCTTAATCCATACTGGTGAATAAAAAGTAAACACGCAATTGTAACGGGAAAGTATCGTTTACACAATATTTACTTCATGGAGAACTTTTAGAAACAAAGAAACGGATATGTAACGTGGCAGTCGACACAAAGTAAATGTAACTTGGTGGTCGTTTCAACCGTTGCTAAAAGAGCAACCATATGGCAAAAAAACAAAGATTATCAATCAAATATGATTTATGCAAATGTCTTGCGAAAGTTTTACCAGAGTCAGCAAAAGTAGCCCTTCCAAAACAACACGCTATAGCGCTAAATTCGTGTTAGGTCTTTGGCTGACGGTGTGTGCGTCGTAAGTGAAGGAGCGGTACACAAAACATGCACGTTTTAACTCGCTAATCGGTAGAAAAAGTTCCCTGACGACCTTTCAGATCCAGACAGATCATAACGATAAAATCCTCACGAAGGACATGAGCCATTACATTGAATAGATGATCTTACAACTCTTGTAGATGTCTTCTTACCTTGTTCCTTGAGCGAAATTCAAAATTGGAATCGCTGATTAACTCATATATAGCAATAAAATATCCTGAAGTTGCTCCTATCAACATCTGAAGTAATATTTTATTCAAAATTTTTCTCATGTTCCACTCAGTCTTCTTCAGAAGCGAGAATAAGCATAGTTGTACAACGATCATAACTCCACCGCTTTCCCAACACGACTGATACATTTCCTTAATTCGCGGACCGCTCTCTCTAACTCACGCGTTGATTCGCTGAAATTTGAAGACCTGTCAAACCATAAATTAGCAAGAATGCTCTGATTGGTGCGACATAGGAAAATACTACAATCTGATTGGTTTGTGATACACCAAAAAATTGGGCCAATCACATTGCGTTGAGATACACCAAAAAAAAGGTGCACCAATCAGATTGCTTAGAGATAAACTAAATTGCGCTGATCAGATTACACTACACTACAATACGCTAATCTATACGCTAACATATAGTTATTTTTTTTAAAAAAAAATAACTCAACAAAGGGTTGCACAATCTCCAGAGGTACTCCCAGGCCCTCACTGAAGCGGAAGATTTTAAAAACCTGACAGCAAGCGTGCTAAAAGGAACTTAAAAGAGATTTCTCTCCTTGCAACAAGTGGCGATTTCGTCAAAGATGGTTGTGTTTCAGCCAAGTGGTAAACACGTTCTCCATTCTTTAAAACCATGCGATCTCTCGTCTTGTACCAAGAGGTAATCTTTTTTCAAGTTTTCGTTTCGATCGATTATCCTTTATTATGCAACACGATCTTGTGCGCGGCAAAAGTTAAGTTTGGTTGCCGTTTTTGATGTCTTGTAGAGAGATCAAAGAATACTTCGAAAACACCTATGACCTGTACGAGACATTATTTACGAGTCTAAAAGGTAAGCAGTAGCCTGTGTTACTTGTAAAATGTTCGGTTTCTCTTTCCGACCACAGCAAGCAGATGGCGCGCGCCCTGCTTGAGTGCAGACGATGTCGGCAAGAGTACCATATAATCCCATACATTAATTATTTCAGACTAGTAGACTTTGTCTTTAAAGTTTTGTTGTGAAAGACAAAGAAGTGGAATGCATAATTAATGTATAGGGTTGTATGGTACTCTTTCCAACATTTTAAAATGCCATTTCCCATGTTTATAATTTTATCTACTTGTATTTATTTCAGCGTGATACAAATTTAGTTTGTTTGACTCGGGTATTCACAGAAAAGAATTAAATAATAACACGTGTGCTTTATGCAAATCTTGCAACCATTAATCCCCCTCAGGGAGACAGATAATGTTTTAAAATTTGTTCTCTGCGCTGCTAAAATGAATTGTAAGCGTCCAAGTTGGGTTTGGTCTCTGTCAGTTCTTGGAGGCTTCGTGAGACACATCCTCACCAAGCAGAAAATGTGGACAAAATTGAAGGTTGATGTTTTCGTACCCATCAGAGCAATATAGCACACTTCACTTTTTTTTAACATCCCTCTCGGCTTGTAGTTTTGACACGTACACAAGCAGATGTTCAATATTCAATTTGCAATTTTGTTTTTTTCAGTCTTTTCTGTATCACTGAGTTTACCATACAATGAAATGATCAAAAGATTTCATTTGTTTCTGTTGTCTCAAGTGCTTTCTTAAAGGCATTATCAAAGAGATTTTTAGTTATATTTAGTTCTTATTAACCGAGCAGGAGGTCTGTATGGGAGAATCTTGACCGAGGTCGCCAGTACAGACTGAACGGAGTGAGGTCTGTACTAGTGTCTGTAACCTAGCGCGGTTAATAAGATGTTTATTATATGGCTTAGTCTTATATGCCAATATTTTATATTCTTTGTACCTTTTTTTTCTAGACCGGTCTAGATGCTGGTCCAGATGGGAAAATCTAGACCGCTTTCAATATTGATTTCTGCCAATCAAATTCGTGAATTCGGTAGTTCCCAGTCCTTGTGAGACAGCCATATAATAAACATGCATATAGTTGTATCTCATCAGAGAGTTAGTGGGAACATGAAAGAGTTTTGAACATTTTTTGTGATGTCTGAAAAGGTCAAGCATTTTAACGTGACCGAGTTTTGCAAAGGGGTATAGGGGACCCTCACTTCTGACAACCGTTTCATGATGTTAGGTTGCTAAAAGGCAACTGTAAAATATTGAGCCTGAAACCTAATTAACAGAACTTAGTAACCAAACAACATTTACCATTTCTGATTAAAAGATTGCCAAAGGCATCAAAATTAAGCTGGTCAGTGCAGTAGTTAGAAATGTCCAATCTGTGCTCTAGATAAAGTGAAAATTTAAAGTTTATATCTGACCATTTGTACCAAACTGGCCAGCAGCATATATGCAATAACACTGTTGCTGTCCAAGTAACACTGCAATGGGAATTTTAACATTTCTCTTGGTTTTGTATTCTGTTTTAGATGAGTCAGCATTTTACAAATACCCAGATCGTCTACGTCTTCCTTTGCTATTTTACTTTGGCCATACAGCAGCTTTTTATGTCAATAAACTTGTGCTTTCAGGCCTTCTGAAGGTATGCATGTCACATTGTATTGAAATTAGATGTTAACTGTATATAAACCATGATTGTTAATTATTTTTAAAGACCAAGTATTAAATTTACAGATTTGGGGCAAATTCATCGACAAGCAAAGTTTCCAGTGGGTACCGTATTTGCCTGTGTATAATACATACTTTTTTTTCTACAAAAATAACCATGAAAATCGCGATGCGTTTTATACACGGATTCCATTGTTTGTCACGCACATCCTAATTTGCATACGTTAAATACACAACAAAAAAGGAAAACATTTAAAGCTTTGATTGAATAATTTATTTTCAATGAAAAATTATAGGACTGGCGCATATTAAGTTTTTACTCTAAAATCAAGAGGAAAGGCAAAAATTGCTAAATATTTTCACAAGTGTGGATCAGATTTCAAAGGGAAATCTGATCCACAAATTGCAAATCTGGCTGCATGTGAAGAGATCTCAGTTACATAGAATTTTTCAATGAGAAGCAAGAAGAAAGCAAGTGAGAAATATTTCAGGACAAAAGCTTTATTTAAAGCAGTTCTTGATTTGCTGTTGTAAACGAAAAACGTGCGAATTTCTTATGTGTACAAAGTGCATGCATTGGAATTCATTGTGGTTATATTGTTGTTTACTTGACTTTATGGCCAAAAAATTGCATAGCATTAGTTTGAAAATTTTAAAAATACGACGATATAACACAAAATCCTCAATATACTTTTCGGAGATATTGTTGCTCACTCATAATATTTACCGGGTCATGGAATTGTCAAATTAGGCCTCGCTTGAAGTCCTAAAGTTTGATTTCAATAATGTCATTTATAACTAAGTAGCAAAAGATATTGATGTTAACGATATACTAAATTTCTTATTCTTGTTGTCTTCATAAATAATTGTATGACTATTTAACCTGTCTTTTTTGCTGTGAAAAACTTTTTTTCTGATGAATTAGGTTAAAAACAAGGGTGTGCATTATACATGAATGCGTATTATACATGGGTAAATACTGGTAACTAAGTGGAGTGCAATTTGGGCTGAAATCATACGCGTGATTTCAAAATCGAACGAGCGTGCAGCATAATTTCGGTTTGAAATCACAAGTATGATTTCAGACCAAAATTGCACGACACGAGGTTCAATTACCACTTTATTACATCCATTTTGAAATTGCCCAAATACAGGACTTGGTCAATTCAAATATTTTACTGATGCAGTACTGAGCTGGTTTTTAGATAAAAAGGGGAACCGGAAACGCTTTTACATCTTATTTTGTATGCAAAACAGAAAGACTAACGCCATGTGTGAAAAACTCAGTCAAGCATAAAATGATGCGATTTATAAATCGTACCAATTAGAACCATTCAGATTACAGGGACCACCAGCGATTTCAAAATGGATGTAATAAATACGGTAATTTCACACTTTTTTGGGAGTGCATGGTTTTAATACGATTTTTTTCGCAGGGTGTTTTTTCATACTACTGTAATTTCCGGCTGATTACCCGCGGGTAATCTGTTGATTTTGCATGAAACACGCGCCACTGCAGGTGATAGGGAGGTGCGGGTTATGTGACAGTTTTAAAATCTGCTTGTTGTTGAATTGAAAAAAAATTCTAGTCTACCTGCGTTTCCACCTCTCAAATTAATTTCATTGTACTAAGAGTGCCACAAACCAGCATGAAAACATGACGCCGACTCGAGTTTATTTCACGCATAATTAGTTGCGTGTGAACAAATTTTTATCGGCACGCGTGTAAACAAAACCTTCACGGTGACAAGAATAATTCAAGAATTTCCGGCACATCAGTAATAAATTTCCATTTAACACCAGCTTGAGTTAAAGAGAATTTTTCCGTTTTAAGGGACTCTTTAGGCCCAGTAGAACCAGAGATATCGAGTTTTTTAAGAAATCACTGACAGTAGTTTGAAAGCCCTCATGCATCAATAGAATACTGAAAATAATGGGTTTGAAACTCAACTAATTTCATGGTGCTGAACGATCGCTCACACAAAATGTTAGTGTTTTTACTGTATCATTTTAAAAATAAAGTACATGCTAATATAGACACAGAATTGAACATGCGTCTGAATTTCTTTGGCCTTTAAACTTTCTTTCAACAAGTCAACATGGCGCTGAAACAAGGTGTGGGTTATCCACCGGTGCGGGTAATCTGTTGACTTTTTTTTTCGCCGCATGCAACAGTTGGCCGGTACTGGTAATCTGCCGTGCGGGTAATCGGCCGGAAATTAGGGTATATTTTAAACAATTATTGGATGAGGCTTTTGTGATATCCGGAATAATCAGGGTCGAGGTAAGTGTTATCAGCCGAAGCCGAAGGCTGAGACTGATAACATTAACGGAGACCTTGATCATTCTGGATATCACAAAATCTGAATCCAATAATTGTTTTATTATACATTGTGTTAAAGAAGATAACGCCAAATGCATTATCGCAGCGAATATAGTTTATTTTTGGACACTTAAAAATGTACAACTGTGTCGTAAACAAACTTTCACCACTTTTATAAAACAACCAGGTGCAGTAAGGTTAAATGCATTTCTAAAGTATTTTCCGTATTTTTATCTTCAAGTCATTTCTCAATTTCTCGCTAGGTCGATGAAGCGAATCAAGAAGCCATTCTTACTTCGCTGTCCGTGAACTTGACATTGCTCCACCAGAAATCATGCATTGCACACGCAACCTACAGACTATTCACTAATCTGTAGTATAGGTACAGATTAGCGAATAATCTGTAGGCTGCACTGTTTCCCAGAATTAACTGTGGGCGTTTAGCCAATGAGAAGACAGATGGGACTACAATGTATAATAATCTCAATTATTTGTAGTGTGATAAGATTTCTACAAGAATCACACTCAGCCACAATTTTAAGTGTGATTGCAAGTGTGATTGCAAGTGTGATTGCAAGTGTGATCACACTTTTACTGTGTGAAAAAGTGTGATTTCAAGAATCACACTTGATTCACACCTGCCAAATGTGATCATACATTTATTTTTCCATCGAAACTGATTGAATTTTGCTCTCCATTCTAGTTCCTTTTACATTTTCTTGTGAATGAGCCAAGAAGATTTATAGCTGTAGAGTTTATTCTCACCCTCCTTGACCAAACTATTCAACCAGGCATTTACCTGTAACCTTTTAACCCCCATAAGTACTTAATTAACTTGTTACATCTATTTACACTATTGATATATTATTCAGCAAACAGGTAATGAGATTAAAAAAACTTATAAGGTACAAGTTTCTATCTCACTTCAACACCAAATTCATGTTACTAATTTACAAGGTTAGGGAATGGATAGCAGCTTGATGGGAGACGTAGTAAAATTCAGATACAATGGAACCTTGACTTAACGAAGTGCCAAGGGACTGGGGAAATTGGTTCGTTATATTGAGGGTTCATTATGTTGAGGTTCTGTGGCATACATTTTGCTGAAACTGAAGTATCGTTTGTTATACCGAGGACTTCGTTCTATAGAAGTTCGTTGAATCGAGGTTCCACTGTATTGAGGATTAAAGGGTTGTAATGTCAAATAAAGGGCTAATGAAAAGAAGAAATGGTTTGAAGTCTTTGTTAATCGCAACTGGATAGGTTTGTGTTTGACTCATTTGCTTTATATATATTGATATATAAATTATATATATACCTGTATATTTTTTTTTTATTTCAGGAGAGGGTGGATTTTTATTTAGAAACACTCTTTGAGACTGGTGTAGATGAAATGTCATGGGATGACACGGTAAGAAAATATTTTTGATAGATTTTTTTTATGCATTGATGTGTATTTTTCACATTTATTTGTAAATGAAATAGCCTCTATGCTGCATATGCATGGATTTCCACCTCACAAAAAATTACAGATTTCCATTTCGCAAATTACAGATTTTTGTTTTGTTTTGTTTCTTTTTGCAAATTTCAGTACACTGATGGAAGATTATATTAAAATTAAACATACTCACCTAATCAAGTTTTCAAAGTTAAGTCCCATATTTATGGAATAACCACACTTGATTGAAGGATTCTTCACTGATATGTTTTATTGATAGCTATACTTCAAAGTCAGCTATGAGTGGTTCCAGCTAAAATAATTTTTCAGTAACAGTTCGATTTAAGGCAGAATTGGTTAAAAATTGTAAGATAAACCCAAAAGAACTGGTGGAATGGTTGATATGACAGGTGGACATTTAATTGCTGTCATCCACAGTTCATAATCATTGATATTGTAGTTGGGTTTAATTCAATAACGCAAAACATAACACGACAGAACAACAAGTTCTGGTTCTTCACATCGAGCACGAGTTCCATCTGTAATCCATGCGAAAGTAACGAAATGTCAATCACTCAACTAATAGAACAATTGAGTTAACTTCATTATTAATGTGAATCGTTAAGGTTTATAGTTTGCAAGATAGAGAATGTTAAGTGAATTTAAGGCTAAATGTATATTAGTTTACTTCTATCCAGAACCCTTTCTATCCCATCATCAGTATGCATATTCTCCACACTGTTCTCTATACATTCCCAAGATGCTGACAAGGAGAATTTGATTAAAAATCTTTAGTTAGTGATCATGTCCTTTATTCTTGTTAGTGATCTCAAATGTTTGATTAGGGGGTGTATTTGCAGGGAGAAATTAGTCAATGGTAACTCTGAGGGGTCAAAAAGTTAATGCAAAATTCATGATGAGAGATGGTTATATTATTCTCAGGAGAACTATAGGATGGGAGGCAGCTTTAAATGGCCAACAGTTTCTGAAGTGGCAGAATTCCGTATGAAAGCACGCCAAGTCATGTTGGATATCATTGAGAACACACCACTGGAACTGCCTGTTACTCAGGACAGCCAATGGGTAAAACTATCTCAGGGTCTTGTTTTAACCCTCTCACTTCTGCCGATCTAAATATTGCTTCATTCTTCTCACTGTCTTCCTATTTAAGCCCTGAGAATTTGGTATTTGATCTTCTTTGGTATTTGATTTTTTCCCGTCATCACATTTCTGTTTGACAATGTATTATTATTTTAACCCTTTACACCCTGACATCAGTATTCATATTCTCCTTACTGTTCTCTACACATTTCCTAAGGTGCTGACAAGGAGATCATTTGGTGATCATTTGATCATTGGTGATCATTTCCCTACCGTATTTACCCATGTATAATGTGCACTTTTTTTCTACAAAAATAACCATCAAAATCGCGGTGCGTATTATACACGGATTCCATTGTTTGTCACGTACATCTTAATTTACATATGTTAAAAACACAACAAAAAAAGTAACACATTCAAAGCTTTGATTAAATAACTTATTTTCAATGAAAAATTGTAGGTAAATTAAGTTTTTACTCTGAAATCAAGAGGAAGGACAAAAATCGTTAAATATTTTAGCAAGTGTGCAAATAGGCACATGGATCACATTTCAGAGTGAATATGCAAATTTGGCCGCATGTGAAGAGATCTAATGTTACATCGAATTTTTCAGTGAGAAGCAAGAATAAAGCAAGCGAGAAATATTTCAGGACAAAAGCTTTATTTAAAGCAGTTCTTGATTTGCTGTTAGTAGTTACAAGCGAAAAATGCACGAATTTCTTGTCTGTACAAAGCGCACGCAGTGGAATTCATCGAGGTTATATTGTTGTTTACTTGACTTTTATGGCCAGAAAATTGCATAGCGTTAGTTTGAAAATTCTAAAAATTGACACAATTAAAATCTTCAATACTTTTCAGACATATTGTTGCTCACTCATAATATTTTTCGGGCCATGGAATCGTCAAATAAGCTAGGCCTCGCTTGAAGTCCTAAAGTTTGATTTCAATAATGTCATAAATAACTAAGTAGCAAAAGATATTGATGTTAATGATATAGTAAATTTGTTATATATTCTTGTTGTCTTAATAGATAATTGTACGAGTGTTTAACTTGTCTTTTTTGCCTTGAAAAACTTTTTATTCCGATAAATTAGGTTAAAAACAAGGGTGTGCATTATACATAGGCGCGCGTATTATAATACGGGTAAATACGGTAATTATTGTGTTGTTTAAATGAGGGCTTATACTATTTTGCGAAACGAAACGAAACGAAATTGTACTATTTTGCGAAACGAAACGAAATGAAACGAAATTTTGCGAAATGGCTTTTTTTCGCCTTTATTTAGCAAATATATCCTCTTCGTCCGAAACAAAATGTGTCCACTAGTAAAATGATCAATATTTGTAAGAGCCTACTCACCTCTCATTTTATTAACCATAATAGTACTCGTTTCTCAAAGTAGTAATTTTGGCAGAATTACTATTTTTCGAAATGGCGTTTTTCGCCTTTATTTAGCAAATATGTCCTCTTCGTCCGAAACAAAATGTTTCCACTAATAAAATGATCAATATTTCTAAGAGCCTGGTCACCTCTCATTTTATTGACCATAGTAGAATTCGTTTCGCAAAGTAGTAATTTTGATAGAATTACTATTTTTGCGAAATGGCGTTTTTTCGCCTTTATTTTGCAAATATGTCCTATTCGTCCGAAACAAAATGTTTCCACCAATAAAATGATCAATATTTCTAAGAGCCTGGTCACCTCTCATTTTATTGACCATAGTAAAATTCGTTTCGCAAAGTAGTGGTTTTGACAGAATTACTATTTTGCGAAATGGCGTTTTTTCGCCTTTATTTAGCAAATATGTCCTCTTCGTCCGAAACAAAATGTTTCCACTAATAAAATGATCAATATTTCTAAGAGCCTGGTCACCTCTCATTTTATTGACCATAGTAGAATTCGTTTCGCAAAGTAGTAATTTTGATAGAATTACTATTTTTGCGAAATGGCGTTTTTTCGCCTTTATTTTGCAAATATGTCCTATTCGTCCGAAACAAAATGTTTCCACCAATAAAATGATCAATATTTCTAAGAGCCTGGTCACCTCTCATTTTATTGACCATAGTAAAATTCGTTTCGCAAAGTAGTGATTTTGACAGAATTACTATTTTGCGAAATGGCGTTTTTTCGCCTTTATTTAGCAAATATGTCCTCTTCGTCCGAAACAAAATGTGTCCACTAATAAAATGATCAGTCTTTCTAAGAGCCTGGTCACCCCTCAATTTATTGACCATAATAGAACTCGTTTCGCAAAGTAGTAATTTTTACAGAATTACTATTTTGCGAAATGGCGTTTTTTCACCTTTATTTAGCAAATATGTCCTCTTTGCCCGAAACAAAATGAAAGACAACTACTTGTTTTTGTTCTCGATTGCTCTTTATTGGCTCGGAGTTTACTCTTCATTGTTGTTATAATTCTGTTTTCTATTCTGCTCTGTATTCCTTGTAGTTTGTTCTGTTCTATTTATGGTTGCCGCAACTCGATTTTATAGCTGACCAACAAGCCACATGCGTGACTGGCAATTCCAGCCGAACTCAATTAACGCTCGATGTTTAGTCAAACTGCTAGGAAAATACGTTATAAGGTGACCAGAGGTGACCAGGCTCTTAGAAATATTGATCATTTTATTGGTAGAAACATTTTGTTTCGGACGAAGAGGACATATTTGCTAAATAAAGGTGAAAAAACGCCATTTCGCAAAATAGTAATTCTGTCAAAATTACTACTTTGCGAAACGAGTTCTATTATGGTCAATAATTTGACAGGTCACCATGCTCTTTGAAATATTGATCATTTTATTAGTGGAAACACTTTGTTTCGGACGAAGAGGACATATTTACAAAATAAAGGCGAAAAAACGCCATTTCGCAAAATAGTAATTCTGTCAAAACCACTACTTTGCGAAACGAATTTTACTATGGTCAATAAAATGAGAGGTGACCAGGCTCTTAGAAATATTGATCATTTTATTGGTGGAAACATTTTGTTTCGGACGAATAGGACATATTTGCTAAATAAAGGCGAAAAAACGCCATTTCGCAAAATTTCGTTTCATTTCGTTTCGTTTCGCAAAATAGTACAATTTCGTTTCGTTTCGTTTCGTTTCGCAAAACAGTATAAGCCTTAAATGAGTAATTCAGGGGTGATATTGTTGGGAACAATTAGATGTTAGTCACTCTTAGGGGTTAATTAGAGTTGAGAAGTTGTATATTGGTCATACCTGGTAAGGAAAGACCTTAGTTTTTATCACACCTTTGAATTTATGATTAAACGATTGTGTGCTGATCATATTATGTTTGGCAAAGGTGGTCTAATGGTGGGTGTCTTATCTTTATTTTAGTGGGCAGTTTTCATGGGATTTGAACATGAAAGGTGTGGCACTTAAGATTAAAGATGTATTTTTTATAGCATTTGCTCTGTTGATTTTGCAATATGCTAATTAACCTCTAATACCTGAAATTATTATAAGATGTATATTCCACCAGCTCCCTTTGAAAGAAGGAGAGCAAGCAACTAGGAAAGATCTTTAATACAATTGAATTTAACTGCCTGTATTCATTAAACTGACTGTAGAACGATAACGTACTCCTTCAGTCACAAGTTTTTAGACCTCCGTTGACTCCTCACCCTTTTACTTCCCACAAAACTATATTATACATGTATGTAAGAAGGCCATTTCACAGTTGTGTACTTAGCTGCCAAGCCTTTTATTTGGAGTGAATGTTTAATATCATAGCAAGGTCACCATTGGCCCCACTCCTGTTCAAAGGCTTGAAAATTAACCAAGCTAAGCAAGCTACCATAAAATGGAATAATTGCAGTTAACAATGTATAGTTGCTGTTAAGATAAATTACTTAATTTGGCCACTTTTGGGATTAAAAATTTAATTTTTTACTCCTGTAGAATTATATTTGCCTGCATGTATTTTGATAATACATGGATATTTATTGAAGTTTGCTTGCTATATATTAATTAATGATATGTTATATAACAATAAACATATTTTTGTTGCTTTTTGCAAGGATCCACTTTGAGACCTCCTCAGTGTTGATTCGTCAGATGCCACTGGATCTTGTCAAGAAGCCCAAGGGATGGAAAAATGGACCATTGACTGCAGGTAAAAATCATAGCTTGTACATAATTGTAAAATCATGTAAGGCATTCATATTTTTGCTAACTACGTATGATTACTAGAAAGGCAGACATCGTATTGTGGGAGGAAAAAAATATATGGGATAGTTTTATTTAGCCAGGCAGTGTGTATGGTTGTTAGGAAAGAGTTAGATTCAGTTTTCAGGTAGCCAAGGTTGCGTATTTTAGCATAGATTTAGTAGCAGAATACTGAAGAACTATTTGTGTATAATTAAGTTAGAAGTAAAGAATTAGAGGGTTACACTGGCATTTTTAATATATGTACAACTCATGATATTAGCTATTCCAATATAACAGTCACTTGATATACGTAAAATGTATTGCACCTTCTTGAGAGGATTGGATTACTTTAAACTTTATGTCATGAAAATGATAAGCTTTGTAAAATCTACTGCAAGATCGTAAATTGCTTCCAAAGCAGTTATTGTTTATGTGTTAGCAACTAAGTTGTCTGCTTAGTTGAAAACTTCACTGTGAACAAATTCATCTAAAACTGTTACAAATAAAAAGTATTATCTATACATTGCACTTAAATGAAAATTTTCTCCAAAATGATTTATGGCAGCTACAGAGTTTGTATGTTAATACAGGCCATTAACATTAAAAAGGTTTTTTTTATTATGGTTTCAATGCTTGGAAAATGACTGTTATATTGGAATAGTATGCAAACCCATAAGGTGTTCCTATAAAATATGAAACTCTATCAGTCTGTGGTGGGGCAAGGTAAGGGCCCCTTCATATCTGAACTGCAACCCTGTGGGCCCTAAAATGTGTTCATCTCTGATTCCCATGAAAATGGCCCGACCTTAGCCTTCTGTTATCCTGGAAACTGGTTTCGTAACAAGGTGCCTACAGATTTGTGCCCATGCATAGCTGGAACAGAACACTTACTTTGTCTCGACTACCAGTTGACTGTCTCACGGAATGAAATCCATCCTTCGTGAGGTATTTGTATCACAATGGTGGAATGACTCAAACATTCTCATCAAACGTAAAATGTTACACAAGTGCACAACTATAGCAAATACATACCACAACCCAAAGAGATTAGAGCTTGTAACTCAACTCTCACCGAAATTGTCCATTGTTCTTTTAGGATTATGCAAAATGCACCAAAAGCGTCCACGAGGAATATTATCACTCCAAGAAATTAGTGACCTTAAAACATCTAGGTGTAAATTAGGTGCTAATTTATTCTGAGCAAAAATTGAAAACAGACTGACTAATTTTAAATGGAGACTAAAACTTAACAATTGGAGCAAACAAGTTAGAATGATTGCTTTGTGACACAACTAAATACTCAAATTCAATTGGCCCTTAATTACTTTTCGAGTTTGACACATACTGATCATTGCTGCTAATGTAAACAAATGCCTGTCACAGCAAAATACATTGCACATGCATTCCTTGTTTTGAAATCTATTTCCATAAGGAAGTGACAACTGGCTGCTGCTTCAAATGTTTTTTGCAGTCATCACTGTTTTCATCGTTTGAAACTGAATGCTTAAAGAAAATCTTACTGGATTGTCTACCAAAAAACTGGTTGTAAAATGCACCCAAAGTTTTTGACAAAACAATAATAGATCGTCTAAAATGCAGAATTTACAAAACACCAGAGATTCTTGCCAGGGTTTTTTTTTCAAATTTGGGTGTGGGGAAAAATTAATAAACACAAAATTGATTGTGTGTAAAGTGGGTTGAATTGAAGGAATGGTTTGCAGAAAAAGTGGGATTTAAAGTGAGAAAAATCAATTTGAAAGAGTGGAATGTATGAGATAGCAGAAACAAGAGGGGAAGGGTGGGAGGAATTGGCTGGGAGGGGGATGAAGGGGATATCATGTGTACTGTACAAAGAGGAGAGCAGAGAGGAATGGTTGAGTGACTTAGAGGAGATTTATTGTCAAGGATAATTTATGTCCATCCCTTTACCTGTTTCATTGGATTTTAAGGTGGGTCCCGAGTATCTTAAACCTTCCTATGTCTCCATTTTAATATTTTTTGAAAACCTGGCAAGAATTTAAAAATTCAATAGGAAAAGATTTGTGGGTTTCATTTACCAAGAGGATCTTGAGCTCCATCTTCTCTCCCATGGGAATTCCACATTTCCGGTGTGTTATAAACGAAATAGTGTTTTGTAAAATCCTGTATGATACCAATTATCAGGCGATCCTGTGTCGTCCAATCCACTGATTGAAATAACAGAGCGGGCTGTAAGCATGGGCAAACCAGAAAACTTTCCATCATATGGCTGGGACAACGAATATGGCGAATGGAATGTCAAGTGAGTTAGCAGGGTCTGAGAAACGGTGTATGATCTGTTAGAATTGGCAGTCAAAGAGTGATCTTTCCACCTTTATTTCACTATCACAGTAACACCATGACAAAACTGACCCATCAGTTGTCTCTGACTGATCAGTTTTCATGAACCAGACTGAAAACACCCAAAGGACAGACAATTCCTCTCTTTACCTGAACTCCTTATGACAGCTAGTTATCCTATTGTAAGTCCTTCCTATGGACAAAAGTCCATTTCAGGACTTTTCTCACTCAAACAATCAGACTCGCGAACTAGACATCCGACAACTGACATCTGTACAGACAATTCTTGACTTGATTCTGCTGATGATAATAAGGTTATCCTTAAATATCATGCAGTCCTAATGCTATCGACAACAGTGTATCTCAGGACTTTGCTCACTTAGACAATCAGACTACAAGACCAAAAATTTGACTGCCCTCAAGTTGTTACTCTGGTAGAACTCGGTGACAGTTGAATAAATATCACAAACTACAGCTTTGAAAGAATTAACTTATTACGTGGAAGTTGATTATAAATATGTCTGTCCCATTAGCTGTGGATTAGTGAGTTTGAATCTTTGTTAAACAACACTTAATTGTCTGATGTTTTAAAATCCATTGTTGTGCTGTTTTTGTTGCTGTCCATTGTTTGTTTGTTGTCTGTGTTGCTATTGTGTGCACCAAGGTTGATTAAGCTGCAGCACATTTTAATAATTGCAAATATAAAATAATTTAATGGTAAGCTACTTTTTATCCCTAATTACAATGTTTCTTAATTTGTAATTGTAGGCACTGTCAGTAAACTTTGTTTTAATTGCCTTGCTATAATGATTAATTTAAACATATTTACTACTAAAATGAATGTAGTTAAAATTTTTAAGCCTGAAAATCATCAAAATTACCGTACAGCACCATCTTGCAAATCAGTTCCGTATGATCATTCATAGTAATTGGGCACTCAAAGTTTTTTTGATTGAAAACTACTTAAAAAATTAATCATGGAAAATACCATTGTTTAAGAGCGGTATTCAATACATATATAAAGCAGTTTCTGAGTTTACTGTATCAAAATTGTGAGTAAAATACTATTATAGCTAAACATAATCAAAGTTATTAATTCTAAGAAAAAGGTGCATGAGTGGATGCTTTTTCTTTCAAGTATGAAATATGTTTGGTTACCAGTTTGTTACTTTGGATGTCGATTGATAAGTCATAGATTTTATTTACCTTATTAATAATTATTTATTAGAAAAACTATCAGCCAAGTGTTAAAATATTGTAAATATTATTGGTAATTTGTGAACGTTTTCAATGGCAGTAACTTTGGTCGATTACTGTATATGATACTCAACGGTCAAAGTTTGGTTGTTCAAAAGGGGTTAATGTTAACCCAGGATTAGAAGTTAACCTTGGGTTTAATTTCCTATGTAAAAGAGTGCTTATAAGAGCGAAGGCTTTGTTCGTTCTTCTCTCGATATGACTTGAAACTATTAGGACAAAATACAAAAGAAAAATCCCTTTACAGAGCTATAAAACTAACTTAAAAGTAAAAATTCACACTAACCCTGGGTTAAGTCAACCGTGTTTTGAACAACTCGGCCCAGTATTTTACATGCTTTATATAATGATTATGCATATTTTAAATAACTATCTAATTTTTGGTAGCTTTTCAATATTGATGTGGAAGAGATGAAAAAGAATATAAAATCTAGGGGAATTTTATAAACATCTTGTTGTAAACATTATGTGTTTTGTGTTGGTGTCAATTAAATGACAACGTAATTACTATTTCTAATTTCTAAAAAAATTGTTCCATGCATGCGGCAAACTGACATCTATCATTCTTTCCCTAGGATTCCGCCTTTCAGCGCTTTCAAGTATCTAATCACCAACTGGGAGTATTTGGAGTTTGTGAATGATGGGGGCTATGAAGATTCCAAGTACTGGACTGACGAAGGTTGGAATTGTTTATTAGCTGTCTCATCAAGCCCTCTTTGTTCAATTGTAGACATATAACTTTGAAATGACATTCGCCTTTGATTTCCTCGATAATGACAGCTTGATTTCTGAGTAAATTTGTTGTCCTTTTAAGAGGAATAAAACCGTTGGATTTATCCCAAGATGGGAAGAAAAAATGTCAGAATTAAACATCTTAGTTTGAACTCAATTGTAGATTTAAAACAGACCTTTCTGTATGTGGCTTAATCCACAAAATTTGTGCTGTTTGAATCAAAATTGCTCATGTTTCGGTGTTTAACACCTACAACTCCCAAATCATAACTATTTAACCATTGAGAGGGAAGATCAGGATCCAATTTCCCTCAAAATATCACTTTTGAGTCAAATATTGAGGTCACAAAAATAATGAAAATGATCACCTTGGAAAAAAAGATCTTAACTTAATTCTTCTGAATGTAGATACAAGATATTTAGCGGAACAGAATGGATAATATACATATTTATTAAATGGCTGTGTCTCACAAGGACTGGGAACTACTGAATTCACGAATTTGATTGGCTGGAATCAATATTGAAAGCGGTCTAGATTTTCCCATATCTAGACCAGCATCTAGACTGGTCTAGAAAAAAAAGGTACAAAGAATATAAAAAATTGGCATATAAGACACAGCCCTATAATAAACATCTTATTAACCGAGCTAGGTCGGTCTGTATGGGAGAATCTTGACTCGGTCGGCTGGTACAGACCTCACTGCGTTCGGTCTGTACTGGCGATCTCGGTCAAGATTCTCCCATACAGACCTCCCGCTTGGTGAATAAGAACTAATGACGTTAGGATGTAAAGGGTTAATATTGTGGAATATGGTTGCGGCTGTTCATTGTATTGAACTCACTCGTGGTGAAGAAAACAAATACTTAAGACAGACACCGTGGTGTCTAAGGTGAACATTTTCCAGTACCTAGAGTTACATGTAACATTCAGATGGAGAGATCAATGAATTTCTTACTTTGTTTCAGGCTGGAAGTGGAAACAGTTCCGCAAATTGCAGCATCCTACTTTTTGGGTTTGTGGACAGAAGTGCAAATCTGGTTGTGGTGGAGAACTAGCAACTTACTCTCACTGTAACTTAGAAAGTGATGTCAATCATAACATGAAGGGGCATCATAATGGTGTTGCCAATGGTTTTGCCATTGGTGTTGCCAATGGTGTTGCCAATGGTGTTGCCAATGGACTTGCTAATGGTGTTGCTAATGGTGCCATTAAAGAGTTTACCAATGGTGTCTTGAATGGTGATCATCAGAACAACTTGACACATGCAAATGGTGGCTCAGAGGAGATGGAAAGTCCTTACAAGTGAGTCAGAGAAGTTTTGATGTGAGAATATTTGACGTCTCTGACTCACACCAACTGTTTCAGGATGCTACTTCTTGTTTTGTGGGAAGCTAGGGACACCTGTTGTACCCAACAGGTGTCAAACTTTGTCCTCTCTTCACTCTTTGCAGCTATCATGCTGTGTTTATTTGGTGAATACCTGGCAGAAGCCAAAGTTCATTTTTTATATGATTTAGGTGAATGCACTGTAACCTTTGACAAGAACCCTTACACGTAAAGCTGATCAGTCTCCTTTTTTAGTGGCTTTAAAAATAATTATGTCTTCTTTTGTATCTTTTTGCTCGAACAAACAGGTACCGTGCAATGTTCGAGGTGATGGACATGCCCATGGACTGGCCTGCAGAAGTGAACTACCATGAAGCTAAAGCGTTCTGTGCTTGGAAGGGTCCAGACTACCGTCTGCCCACAGAAGCTGAACATCATGCCATGCGTGGACCCCAGGTTAGGCTGTGCCAGTCTTGTCAGCAAAACTCAGTTTCAAAGTCGCTGTTCCTTTGCACCAACGCTGTTGCGTTCATAGTCCAGGGATTTAGTTGTCCTACACTGAAATTAAAAAAAATCCTTTTTTATTTTCCAGAAATCTCCCTCAGAGGGTACTACTTGCGACATTATCTACCAAGATAATATTAAAGCCAACATCAATATGGCTTTTGGCTCATCCACCGTAAGTCTTTTTGATTATTACGTTCGACTAATTCCGTGACATTTGTAATGGAAGTACAGTCGATTACATAAGTTATTTGAAGATAGATTGTTTATTCCCTTTACTTCGTCTAACTTATATGATATATACACCTTATTATAGGAAATTAACAATGCACTTTATTAACGCGATTTTACAAAATTCGCGTTAATTTAAGGTATCTTAATTAATGAATAAAGGCTGATAGTTTCGAAAGAAACTGTTTGGGGCTGCGTCGGTGGGAGTAACGAAATAATTTGGATATATCAACAAAGTTGAAATGGTAAATTGGCCACCGTAATGATTACAAAAGCTGACGTTTCGAGCGTTAGCCCTTCGTCGGAGCAAAACTTAGTTAGCTCCGACGAAGGGCTAACGCTCGAAACGTCAGCTTTTGTAATCATTACGGTGGCCAATTTACCATTTCAACTTTGTTGATATATCCAAATTATCTTAATTAATGTCGTTGTAAATTTAATGCACGCTATTTTATAACATTGTTATTTTAAAGCACCTTTATCTGCTAAAAAACTAACTACTGTAAATGCTTCATTTTCTCCATGAGACATGTGTATGTTGAGATTTTGCCAGTGCAACAAGTTTGTGATACTGCATCAGACTGCGGTTTGGTTTCCGTCAATCAAACGAGTGAGCAGCTCTTGGTGATTTCACGGAGGCTTTGAAAGATCTTTTGAATTGATAGGGTCTAGTTAAGCTTCAAAACCAAATTTTCGGCTTTAACGAAAACTTGGAAGCATCCGTGGACTTGTCTTGGAAGGTTTTATCGACAGAGGCCAAAAAGCAGTTTGGCGTTCAGAAATGTAAAGTGCAAGTTTGCAGAATTATGAAAATTGCAGTAAATAAAGCAAGATGCTTATCAAAAGATTCGCGTTAATTTAGTGTAACGTTAATTTTCTTCGCATTGTCAACGTGCATTGTTAATTTACTATAATAAGGTATATATTATATATACTCTTTTATTTTTTTTGGTTTAAGCCTGTTAACATGTTCCCGCCTTCCAAAGCTGGATTTTGCGATGTCTCTGGAAATGTATGGGAGTGGTGTGAAGACCATTTTAACGGACTAAAAGATTTCAAGCCTCACATACTTTATGATGACTTTTCCACGCCATGTTTTGATGGAAGACACAACATGATCATGGTAAGTAACGTTTCGCCACATCCCACCTCCGTGCCTTCTAAGGACCAATAGAATGATCGGGGAATTCAATCCCAAGAGACTCCAATTTCCCTCCTCCCCTTTTTTCAGTTCGGTTTGTTAGTTTAAACACTTGACTTAAACGCTTCCTTTGATGTGCTGTTTTTTAGACTTTCGAATTTTTTTTCCGTCAGGGTGGCAGCTGGGCTACCACGGGAGGTGAGGCATCACGATTTTCTCGCAACGCTTTCCGCCGTCATTTCTTCCAACATCTTGGTTTCAGACTTGTGCAGTCCATTGGGGATAGTCCACCAGTACGTTTGGTCGGGACTCCTGTGTTTGTGCTTGGAGTTGGTGTAGAAGGTGGGTATAAAGTGGTTGTAATACTATTCTCCCTCACTGGTACTCGGACCTATGTCAGGACCAGTGCAACTACGTACTTACCCCTCCCCTAACCCAACGATACTTAACTGATAATATGTTAGAGCTGATGATGGTTTAGTGGAGGGGTGAGTGCGCAGTTTGTCATATATTAACAGTGACCATGCTACTGTGCAAACCCCTAGCTATGCTATTAGTGGTACTCGATTTTAAAACTAAAGCAAGGACGCAGTGGATCCACGTGAAGATGAGTGGGTTGGGATGGCTGTGGCCATATAATCGAAGATATCCACCACAAAAGGATTGCATCTCGTCAGAAGAACTTTTGAAAAATTTTGCTCTTTGATCTGACTGTTTGTTGAATTTTCCTTACATTTGTAATACGATGTCAAGCTTTTAGGTGATGAAGAATGAGAAAATGATATGAAAGGTGATGTTATCCTGATACAACATGAAATTCTCATAAGCAACCAAAATGAAGGCTAAAGTTCAGAATACCCGGCCACTCAGAATACCGTCTATGGTGTTATGCATCGTTCTACAAAGCCTCCCGACACATGTAAATGAGGTGGACGGGTATTCTGAAGTTGCTCCAAAATGGAAATTTTCGGGCTCCGGCTAGGAAAGTTAGCTGTTTTTTCTTCGCAGCTTGGGTTAGCATATAAGAAGTTCGTTCAGTTATAATATTCAGGGATTTAAACCTTTATACCCTGACATCGGAACGCATATTCTACATACTGTTCTCGATATAAATTCCCTGTGAGACTAACAAGAAGAATTAGTTTAACAATCGAGAGCCTCTTTACATTCTTGTGACCCTCATGTTTCATTCGGGGTGGTACTGTGGGGAGAAATTGGATGCTATTCGCTCTTTTGGATGTAAGGGTTAAATTTTCTTGCACTGTCCAGGAACACTCTGGGCCACTGAGTGCATGGAGGTATCCATTTTCCAAGGTTGTCTTTTTTGTTCATTCGCATCTTCTGTAATTCACCTCAGACAATCCTTCGACTGTGCCTGGCATTGACAGCAGTGCGTATTACTGCACCACCAATCCACAATACCATGATGATGCGGAAGAGTTTCTGCTGAGCGAGATCTCGTCACACTATGGGGATCTTTTGGTGAGTCCTACATACATGACACGTGCACTATGTTCTCAGGCCAATATAAAATGGTTTCCAGGCTTCACAAGACTCGTTGGTCTGTGCCTAAAATCAAGAATATTTAGCAAACCATGATCAACGATGGCATACCCCAGGGGAAGGAGCGGAGAGAGACAGCCCGTGTTCTCTCTCTTTGAGAGATAAACAACAACAGACACGTTCAGCAACATACAAGCCATAAAATTCAGGTGGTAAAACGCGCGAACGCATAGAAATGCATTGCAAAAAAACCTTTCTTTAGTGCTATCTGATCATTCGCCGATCTTTTCTTCAGTGAAACAAGCCGCTTCACTTTGGATGTGTGGAAATTCGTAACCATTTCCCCCTCCTTTTAAAGATCCTATGTCTCGGACATGTACTTCAATTCTCCATGCAGTGTAAATACCGCACCAAACAGGCGTAACTGAAAAGTAAATAACAAATACTGTACACGACAAAATTCAAGACTTTCCCTCCCTTCTTTGGAGTCGTTTGCAATTCCTCGGTATTCGAGTATGATGTCTGCTTGCGTTTCGGCCTAGTTGTGTGTCCTCAGATGGCTTACAAGGCCAATCCGCGAACGGCATATCTTCTGGCAGTGAGGACAAATGTGTTGAGTAGCAGCGTCTGTTGTGTTGTCCGTAGTGCTTTGACCAGCTTTCCGGGCTGCTCTTTTCTCGTCACGTTTGTTTCTTTTCTGTTCTTCAAACAGATTGACTCCCCGGTGAATAGCCCCCCATTCTCCAGCTGTTCCTGTCCTTAGCTTGGTGTTCCCAGTTGTTAGTCCCAATGTTGCACTTTTTGAGGCTGTTACGCAGTGTCTTTATAGCGCTTCTTCTGTCCACCCTGACTGCGTTTGCCATCCTCTATCTCTGAGTACATGATCTGCTTTGGCAACCTATCGTCTTCCATTCGGACAACATGCCCTACCCACCTCAGCTGGTTCTTTATTATCATTGCCTCCATGCTGGTGGTGCTGGCTTCATCAAAGACGCTGTTTGTAGTTCGCAGGTCTTGCCACTTGATACCAAGGATCCTTCTGACGCTCCGGTCATGGAATTTTTCGAAAGCCTTCAGGTTGTGGGAGTAGGTAACCTAGGTTTCAGAGCCGTAGAGGAGAGTTGGTAGGACAACAGCTTTATACACCCTCATTTTGGTATTCTTGAAGATGTCTTTGTAGTTAAAGACGCAAGTCACAAGCTTTCCAATAGCGGTTCCGGCTGCTTGTATTCTTCGGGTGATTTCAGCATCAATATTGGCTTTGGATGACAGCCTACTTCCCGGGTAGTTGAAAGCCTCCACGTTTTCCAAAGTCTGTCCATTGACCTTCCTGGAGGCGTCTGGTTTCTGGTTGAGTTGGGCCAGAGGTTGTTGCTGATAGAGGACTTGTGTTTTCTTGGCATTGAGCTTAAGGCCTAGTGCAGTGTAGGCACTGTTAAATGCATTCATTGCGTGTTGAAGATCTTCTTCCGTGTGGGCTACAATGGCGTTATCGTCTGCGTACTGCAGTTCACACACTGATGTGACGGAAGTCTTGGTTTTGGCTTTAAGTCGATGCAGGTTGAAGATGTCACCAAACCTGTACTTGAGTCTTATTCCCGCTGGCATATCCTCCCTGGCAAAGTGTAAGACTGCAGTAAGAAAGACCGAGAACAAGGTAGGTGCCAAGACACATCCTTTTTTGACTCCAGTTTTCACCTCAAAGTCTTGTGTGTATTCTCCATCAACTAGTACAGAGGCTCTCATGCCGTCATGAAGGATACGCACTATGTTGATGATCTTCTCTGGGCACCCCACCTTGCGCAGGACATTCCACAGAGTTGGTCTGTGTACGGTGTCGAAAGCCTTCGTAGGTCAATGAATGCCATGTAGAGGTCTCTATGTTGTTCTTGGCATTTTTCTTGGATTTGTCGTGCAGCAAGGATCATATCTACTGTTCCACGACTTGGCCTAAACCCATACTGAGTCTGTGGTAGACATCCCTCTGTCAGTGAACTCAATCGGTAGCTTACTATCCTGGCTAGTAATTTCCCAGCTATGGAGAGCAGAGATATCCCCCGATAGTTTCCACACTCAGCCTTGTTCCCCTTCTTAAAGATGGTAACGATGTTAGCATCTCTGAGATCAGCAGGGAGTGTTTCGCTCTCCCATATCTCTTGGAATAGATCCAGAAGTTTTTGAGTTAGTTCATCTCCCCCGTGTTTGAAAATCTCAGCAGGTATTCCATCACGGCCAGCCACCTTCCCTTGCTTGGCCGCCTTAATTGCTCTCCAAAGTTCATCTATGGTTGGTGGTAAAGCTAGACTTTCATTTGTCTGGAGTTGGGGAATTTTATCCAGAACATTTTCATTAACTGGGGTTTCTTGGTTGAGTAGTTCGCAGAGGTGCTCACACCATCTGGCTTTTATCTGTTCCTTTTCCTTACAGATGGTGCCATCTTTTGCAGCTATGGGTCGTGCTCCGCTGGAAGAAGTTCCATGTAGCTTCCGAGTGGCAGCAAAGAATTCTCGGGTACAGTTCTTGTCAGCCAGGGTTTGGATCTCCTCTGATTTCCTGACCCACCAGTCATTCTTCAGTTTCCTGACCTCGCTCTGGACTTTAGATCTGATATCATGGTATTGACTTCTTTTCTGTTTGTTTCTGTAGTCAGACTGCCAAACTCTGAAAGCTGAGCGCTTTGCATCCATCAGGGCTCTTATCTCTTCATCGTTATCATCGAACCAATTATCGCTGTGTCTTGCCAGCTTGCCTAGCTCGGTGCTGCACGTCTCGGTTATGGCCTCTCGAAGTTCAGTACAGCTGTTATCCACAGATTCACTATTAATGTGCCTGATCTCCTCTGCAATCTCCTTCTGGAATTTCTCCTTTACTTCAGTTTGGCTCAGTCGACTAGTGTTATATCTGGTTGGTTTTTTCTCACATGTATTACGGTGTTTCCTTTGTATGTTGAAGTTCATCAGGGACAAGATTAGTCGGTGGTCGGTCCAGCAAGCATCCGATGATTCCATACCGCGGGTGAGGCACACGTCTACGGCATCCGCTTGTCTTACAATAATGAAGTCTATGAGGTGCCAGTGGCCAGATCTTGGATGTCTCCATGACGTCTTCAGACGCTCTTTCTGTCTAAACAGGGTGTTCGTGACGGTCAGATTGTGCTCGGCACATTTTGTTAGAAACATCTCACCGTTACTGTTTGCCTTTCCAGTCCCATCCTTGTCGATAACTTTTTTCCATACAAGGTGTGCTTTTCCAACGAGGGCGTTGAAGTCCCCTAGCAGCACGAGTTTATTCCTCTGAGGGACTCGTGAGAGAAGAACGTCCAGGTCGGAATAACATACTTCCTTGTCATGCTGGTCAGAAAGGAGGGTAGGAGCATATGCAGAGATGAGAGTCGCTTTCCTGTTGTCACCTAGGTTCAGCTGCAAAGTCATTAAGCGCTCATTTACGCCAACCGGTAGATGGTCTTGATGGCAAATCCCACACCATATGCATACATCCTTTTCGATGCAGTAGGTAGACCTTTCCAGAAGAAGGTATATCCTTCTCCGACTTCTGTGAGTTGTCCTTCGTCCGGGAGTCGTGTCTCTTGAAGCGCCGCTATATCAATGTCATGTCCTCGGAGTTCGCGAGCTATGAAGGCTGTGCGTCTCTCCGGTCTGTCAGATTTATCATTGTCCATCATCGTTCTTAAATTCCAAGTTGCAATTTTCATTAGTGTTTTCCTACCGCCTATTAGGTGAACCCGCTGGACGCAGCCTTCCAGCCAGGTTGGATTGGAGACAGACTATGTTTGGAGCACCTTTTCTAGCCCCTTCCTCAATAGAGGTAAGCAGAGTGGATCCTAAATAGGCCTGCTTAGTCATGGAGGCAACTACCGAACAACTTTACTGTCTCCGGTCCTAAGTTGAGCGACTGATAAAACCTCCACCGCCTACGTACTGGTTTGTGACTAGGAACTTCCAGGCTTCACTTCCCTGTTCCCGACGCCAACCTCCAGTCGCCGCAGGGCTTTCTTGTAGTGATGCAAGCAGAAGCTGTGCGTGATGATGAGAAAAGTCGCACAAACAGAGCTCCGTAGTCTTCACCAGGTCTGTCTTAGTCCGATGGCAAGGGGACCTCGACGACCGGAGGCACACCTAGTTGCAGTGAACAGCCGTTGATCCTGTAGGATTCGTTCGCCTTTCCAGTTTCCTGACGGGTGTCCACGTCCCGCTGCGTTTGAGTCAGGGTCGACTCCTTTAGCCTTTATGTCAAGACATTGTCCACAAAGCAGTGGATTGTGTTTGGTAGATGGATATAAGACCCCAGTACGGGTACATGTATCCCTGTAGACAGGTCTTTTGTGTATCCTATCAGGGTGTCTACCAACTCCCCTCACTGACCTATAATGGCAGTGGGGTTACCAGTTTATTCGCCGGTGACACGACCATGGAACAGGTAGTACTAGTTTACATGTTACCAGTAGCAGGCCTCAAAACAGACCTGGCCTGACTATGGCATGTGTCGTGGACCCGGCTTTATTAAAATCATTTTATGTTTGATCCACAATTTGTATGTTTGTTTTCAGGGAATGGAAAACAACGTCCAAGAGCGCGAGGAGCTTGTGCAGATGTGCGTGGAAGCCATACAAAAGTGCGATTACCCCGTGAAGAACGCTCTAGAAATCATGTGCTCTGTAGGGCGACTCTCGTATGAACTGAGCAGGCACTTTGATCAGGTGAGTCTAGAATTTTCGATTTAGCTAGTATAGAGCAATTTCCAATTCAGCATCGAAAGAAATCTGAGAGTGCTTTGGTTTTGATTTACTTCGCTCTGTAATTGGTCCAGAAAACTCGTGCCACTCTCTCAACCAATCAGATGCCCGCGTTTTCCTGCGCTTAAGACAGTTTCGTTGTTTTTACTTTGACTAGTTATTGGCTCCCAAGGGTATATTTGTTTCTTCTGACTGGGCGTTACGAACACTTTAGTTTGGGTTTTACGACACTCAGTCGAGAAGCGCTTTAAGACATTAACCTGCTTTTAAACTTGCGCTCAAAAGGGTTTTAGGATCAAGGGTTGTAAAACCAAAGGACTACTACTACTCAGAACAAAGAGAAATATCCGAAGGAAACAATGAAATCTCACAGTTAACACACCGAACCGAAGCCGGTAAATAACTCCTTTATTTTATTTTCGATAAAAGGGGAATAAAAACTTACGAAAGCGTTACTGTGAGGTAGAATCCCCGCTGTACTGTGAACCAAACTGACTGCAGGACGGGCTTACGCCTGAAACGGCAGCTTTGGAAACTCCACAGTGACCAATTTAGACTGTCGACTCAGTTGATAAAACCAAGTTATCTTGTAAAACTCCCCAGCGACGCAGCACCACAGTTTCTTTAGAAACTTAGCTCCCTTATTCATTTGAGTCGAGGGATGTCTTTACTATTCCCTCTCGGAAGAAAGTAATTGTTTTTCATCCCTTGCAGGTGATTGCCATCGATCATAGTGGGCGTCTGCTCGATGCAGCCCTTAAGATTCAGCAAGGTAAATCGTTGGAGATCACCAGCGCCCTGGACAAACATTTATCCGGTATTCCTCTGAACAAGATCGTAGCTAATACTGAGAAAGTGATGTTCCAACAGGTTAGCAGTACTTAATTGCAAGACCTCCGCGGCTCTGTTTGTTAGAATTTGTGCAGATGTTACTCTGGTGATATTGCGTGACGTATTTTTTATTCGGATGCTACGGAGGTGATGGTCTCTTGCGCAGTCGTTTGAACTTGTCAGAAAAGAGCAGACTGTGTGACGTGACCAAACAAAGGCTGCAAAGGAGATTATTGAAGTAAAAGTCGTCCTTTCTTTTAACCTGGAAAACGGCTGAAAGCCATTTCCGAGTTGGTGTTCGTTGTTACTTTGAGTCACTAAAGGAAAGTACGTTCTGGTAAGATAATGTATTGTTCGTTTGTTTGTTTTATTTGTTTGTTTAATTTCAAATTCAAATATTTTCGTCCATAGTTCACCTGGCTGCCAAATGAGATTGGAACTTATGACGTCATTGTCATGTCTTGTCTTCACCGTCTGGCGAATGTTAAAGGTAAATGAACCTTATCCTGGCAGAATAAATCTTAATGTCTGCGAATTTAGCAGTTACTGGGATTCAACTTGACATACCTTTTTTAGTTTTTAAACTCTTTAACTCCCAGAAGTGATTAAAATCCAAGTTTTCCCTTTGATATTCATACAATATCCAGTAAAGAGAATATACGAACTTATCAGGTAGAAATTGTCATCTTGATCTAACACCAAATTCTCGTAACTAGGTTATAAGGAAATGTGTAGCTAGCAGAGGGGAGAATTAACAATCAGATCTTGGAAGTAAAAGGTTAAGAGTCTCTATACAGATATAAACCATTTTCGCAAAATATATCTGCGCTGAATTCTGGAACTGTATTCTGCATCACGTATAGTTCCAAAGCGGTTTTTTTTAATCGCGATATGCTTTTACCAAGGATCAACAAAAACCGGGCCAGTCAAATCAGCCAATCACAATTAAAAGCGCTCCAAGCTTGGTCATGAAACTCCTGCCATGCTCCCAACCAATCGGATGCAAGACTTAAACCAATCGCCACTTGGCCACTCGCGCTTTTCCCGCGCTTCAGGACTGTTATATAACATAACGTATTTATTCAAGATGAAGAAACAAAAGTTATTAAAGGAAAACTGGAATAAAAGATAAAAACAGGCATAAGCTATGTACAATATAAAACATTTAAGAACTATTTACAATTTGCATATTTGTTTGGTTCATTTTGATTTCGCAATGCCTTTCTGAGACTTTTACCTTACTTCTGATTTGCTGTCATGAAAATGTCAGTTTTAGTGTTGTTACATTGGGTTGAAAAGGGTTCTAACGATAAGTGTATTTTTTCTGTGTTTACGTAGCGTGGTTGATCCGCCTTTGGGACATCATTAGTCCAAAAGGTCTTTTGATCATCAAGACTAACATCACATGGGATCTTGAATCACTGAAAGCTGTGCTCGGAAACAAGTAATGGCTGTCTTAATTGTTTATCCGATGTCCTCCTATTAGTGTTACATTGTAGCGTTAATTTTTCATTGGGGGAGGGGGGTGGAGATGAGGAGGGCTAACGCTCGTGCGGCAATTTTTTCGGCCCCCTCTTTGTTCTTATCCGCCACGAAGTTTGTACTTAATCAGCTTACACGTATCTGCTTGTAGCGCTCCAATCTCGCTCGCGAAAAAATTTTTATGAATGTCACCAGGCTTCTCCTAGTGGAAAGCAATTACCTAATTGCATTGCATGAACGTGGAAGACTTTACTTATCGCTCTTCCCTTCTTACCCTCAGATTTTCTCTTTTGGAGCTGCGCCTGGTGAAAAGCAAGCGAGAAGGACTGTGCAAGTCTGACATGTGCCACTCAAGTGTCACCATCTGGAGGAACAAGTAGTAAATTCCGGATGTTAAACGTTGTGGAGAACAAATGCATTGTTACGTTGAGAAGACACTGAAAAAATCACTTATGTATTGCCAATAACCCGGTTTTTTCCTCTTCAATGGTTCTTTCGGTTGGCTGCTTTTGTACGATTCAGTATGGAGTTAGACTTTATTGGTGATTTTGAATCCTGTTTAATCAACCTTCAATCCTAGAGTCACTTTTTTCTCGTTGTCAGATAGGCACCTAGCAGTTTTTGTTTTTTGTGGCATGCAGCTTAAATGAATAATTCTTCGGAAATTTCGTCTGTTTTTCACAGCAACAGTAATTTTTTTTTTTCTATGAGGTTATTTTCTTGTTAGTGTTGTCTCCGTGAAATAGCATTATTCCCATAACGGGTGTTAGAGTCTCACACACTCCATCCAGTCATAACTGCAAATATTAAGATGGGTTTTAGTATTTTAGCAATTTAAAGTACCAGTGAGTTTTTTGATTTATAATCCTTCGATTTAAACGTGTGGTTTTGAACTATAGATAAAAACCATATACAGAAGAAATGCGTAACTTTCGTTCAATTTTGAACTTTTACTAGGCTAGAGGGCTTTTTGTTTTGAGTGTCGTAAAACCAAAACCAAAGTAATCACAATGGCCAATCAAAAGAAAGGAAATATCTTTGAGAGCCAATCAGAACTCAAAGTAAAACAGACCAAACTGCCGAAAGTCGTAATTGGTTTTAGATTTGCATCTGATTGGTTGAAAGATTGGCGCGAGTTTTCTGGACCAATCACAGAGCTTCGTCTAGCAAAAACAAAGCAAGTCCGGATTACTTTGGACGCTCAAATGAAAATTTCTCTTTATAACTGCTTTGCTACTAAGTAGGTTAAAACAATGTTTATTGCCATCAGTAAGTTGTGTTTATCTCTGTTTTGTGGAGTTAAAAGACTGACTTGTATTCTGTTAACGAAGTTATCCGTGAAACCAAATTTCCGAGGTAGTAGGTCGACTATTTAACAAATGGTAAACACCACAGCGTACACTACTGTGTTATGGATGCACGCGGGAGGTTGCTAAGCACGAAAAAAGCGTAAGACTCTAGCTTCTTGAGTGCTTAGCAAACCTCCCAAGTGCATCCATAACTCAATAGTGTAAGCTGTGGTGTTTACCATTTGTTTTATAACATAACATTCTTTGATACATTGTAGCTAAAGAGTTACCGTTTATTTAACAAATCTTACGGGACCAGAAAAAACAAGCGTGCGCAGAAAAATAGTCTTCGCATTTGCTCACGTCAGCAGCGTACACCCATGGGCAAATGGGGGACGCTAAATTGACCAATCAGAGCGTGCGCTTTCCTTTGGTTCTGTTATAAAACTAATTATACTTTGCCCCGGCGAAAATAGAAAATTTATCTTTAAGAATCAATCTAGTTTGCACGAAATAGTTTACATATTGTGTTTTCAAAGTTATCCTATGGTGCTATGTAGTTCAGCTTTCATTGCTGAAGTTAAGCCCAATATTTTGATGTTCGTATTAATGACTCGAGAAGATGAAGCTTCACGAAACAGAAATAAATTGCGTTTACTATAATTGAAATCTATTGTTCTTCTTGAATGAATCGCTGGATCCCCAGTTTACCACCTAAACCTTTAAGGGTGACTAGCATCCAATTTCTCCTTACGGAATCACCCCTGAATCAAACATTAAGGCGATCAGAATAAAGCAAATGATTTCCAACTTAAGAAGCTCTTGATTGTTAAACAAATTCTCCTTGTTAGCACCTTAGGAAATGTATAGAGAACAATTAGGAGAAAATGCAAACTGATGTAAGGGTGTAAAAAGCTGAGTCTATCCTCATTGTATGCGTTACAGGACACGCATTTTTCGCTCCCTGTGAAGATTTAAGACGAATCGGTGAGATATTTCGTCGGGGATCTGGCAATAGCCCTCTTACAGACTCCGCTGGCGTTGCTTAAGGTCTTATTATTTCCCGCCTCGTGCCAAGTGCCAAAAATGGGGACCTGCGTCTCCGCGTACAGAAACTTAAAGCACGGATCGGAGTTGACCAGTCACGGCTGAAGAACACTACTTGACTTTGAAGCCAAAACGATCAAACTAACCAATGCGCTTTCAATGACTCAGAATCAAACCATTTCATTGACTCTGGTCTCTGCTTGTATGATGATGGTTTTCACTTACATTGTCGAAACCCTCTTGAGAGTTTGGCGGCCATATTGCCAAGTAAACCCGCGCGTGCGCCGTCGCGATGTTGGGAATTCCTGGCCATGTTCCCAAACTCAGTATGTGGTTGTTGTTTATCTTTATGTGATTTTTGAGAAATTTGAGTAGTTTCTTTCCTTCAGGGTAGTATGTTTGTAAATACTAACATACGAAAAGTGTACCAGGGCTACACCCGTTTCCCAAAAATTGAGCGAAACAGAGGAAACATTTAAAATTTGCGAGATGAAGAACGAGTTTCTGAACCATATGTTACTAATTACTTAGTGAATTCTGTAATGAAGAGGTAACGTTGGGTCGTCCGATCCATGTTTGAGAAATATTGTTAGAACACAACGGAGAGGCTATTTGTCTATAAAATTGCCCACTCCAGTTCAGCGCGCGCACAAGGATTGCAAAAAACAAACACGCCGTCAAAAGATCTTCGCGAAATTCTGATTGCCGTAGCTAAGAAAGTATTACTCACCATTATATTGAAAAGCCTTTTCCGGGAAAACCTCATAAACACTTACTTTCCACGCACATAAACATCAGCTTACTACAAAACTAGTTTCGTCTACAGACCTCTTCAGTTGTATGCGATGTATCACATCGTCCCGGGTTCAAGTCCTCCACCCTGCCACTCACTGGATTTGTTCTCGGTTGCCCCTAGTTCAACTCCTCGGCTGCGCTCTGTAAATAGCCCACTGGTCTGCCTCCTGTCAGTGGGGATTTTTAAGCTCTTAGTTAGTCTACCTCGTGGCTGAAAAGCCCCTAAGGGGGAGCTTCAATTAACGTCTATTATATATTATTATTATTTATTATCGCATAAAGCCACCTGGCTTTGGGCATTGAGTGACTACCAAAAAAATCGGTCGTCGAATCAGTATTCTACAGGATTCAGATCTTCTCACCTTGTCACTCTCTTTGCATGTGGGGCATGACGCTGCTGTCATTTCCTTATTGAATTTTGTTTCTTGAAGTCCTTTTATGTTACCTTGCCCAATGCATCAAACGTGACCGCAATCTTACGTGACGTTGTTGTGTAAACATATGGACCTCTTTCCTCGAGCCTTAAAATAATGAGAAAATAATTCTCTTCCTCAAATGCGACACTGTTGTAAAGCGGACAGGTAGGAGGGTAATTGTCTCTCTGCCCTACGTTTTTAACCAAGTCATCTCACTCTTTCACCCCTTCCCTAACTCTTAAAGAATAAAAATATTCTTTAAAACGAGGAAAAGAATTCCTCCATCACCTCTCTTGCCCCCAACATCTCTACCTACCCACGTACATCTTTGCCTCAATTTCTCACTGCTGCCTAACTTTTTTGGGCCTTTCTTCTTATGCTTTTCCGTGCTTTACCCCTTTTAGAGAGAGGGTCTCTCCAAGTAACTTTATTACGGGAGACATTAAGGGAACCATTCTTTCCGTTGGCGTAATGCATATTCAAGAAGAAAATGAGAAATTGCCTCTACCCATATGCATCGTAATTTCAGGAAATCAAGTCAGTGACGTTAGTAGAAACCACGATAACCAGTAATACCATTTTCAGGCCATATAGGGACTTCTCCTGACATGGGTTGTAACTTTTCATTTAGCTGCAATTTTTCATGTAATTTATTCATTTCCCACAAGGATGCAGTGTTGTCGAGTGGTTGGGGTTCTGGGCTTGTAATCTGGTGGTCTTGGGATCACGCCCTCCATCATGCTACTCACTGGATTGATTCTTGATTGCCCCGACTTCAACTGCTTGGCTGAGCTTTGTGAAAAGCCAACTGGTATACCTCCTTCCAGTTCATGTTTTTATACACCACGTTTATTCACAATGTTTCAATTTGTTCCTATTGGGCCTGAAAAGCCCCGTTGGGGGAGAGGTCCATTAAGTATACATGCATACACACACATTCTTTGATTAATGATATTTAAGTGGGAGAATGATAATTTGGAGTTGTGAAGAGTCAAAAATTCTTGTTATACTGAACCTCGGGTATTTCTCGGCGACATAGAAACCCTTCCTTGTTCTTGATGTGCCAGTAGTGGATTTTGTGGTAGCCTTCGAGATGTTGATCTGTGATTTGATGAAAACAATTGATTTATATCTTTAGTTTTCTTTTTAATTCAATTTTGAACTACGCTTGGACAGTGTGCTTATGTCAAGCAAGTCAGTGATCGAGAGATGTCAAATGAATGATAAGCTTTGAGTTAAATGCACTGAGTCAACTTTGTGCAAATTATCCGATTACCACCCCTCCAAACTCGCCGAAGTTAAATATACCTAAAGCTAAGACTGTTACGTTTCAGAATAGTTTCTACTCTAGAGCCTCAAGAACATTTAACACACTTCCAGAATACTTGAGGGTCAATACGCAATCTATTAATGTTTTTAAAACTAATTTGAAAAAATATTACTTGGATCTAACTTCAACTGTGTATGATCCTGCATTTCCACAAACTTTCAAAAGTGTCTGCATAAAATGTCATATGAGCAAACCACTAACAGCATTACTAGCCAAACTCTGTTGCTAATTAACTATTTCTAATCACATAATTCCTACCACTCGATTGTAATTTGTAATTGTAATTTGTAATTGTTTTTTTTGTTTTGTTTTTTTTTGTTTTATTGTGTAGGAGTCTCGTTAATGGAACGTTAGCTCTGTGAGATCTCTCCTGCCAAATTGTTTTTTGGCGAAGCTTATAAATAAAAAATAAATAAAGTTCACAAAGACGAAGTTAGGATTCTTACAATATTCTTTGCACCGGCTAGTGAGAACTGACCATGTTTCTCCGAAATCGTCAGTATTAGTGTTATCAGCCGTAGTTTTTCGTTAAATGAGCTTCCGGCCATTTCTGATATCTGGGATGTTTTGCAGTGCCAATGCACAGATCTTCCAATAGTTTGGCCTGTAAAGTACGTGGTACGGAACTGTGAAACATCAGTCCAAGCGCCAAGACAATTAGGCTCACCAGGACCAACACGATTCCAATTACACGCTTGTTTCTCCAAGGCATGATTGTCTCTGTTTAAATAGAAAACAGCTATACAGAAGAATCATGATTTATTACAGCAATTTCTTGGTGTACCATTACTGACTTAATGTTTTCGTTCACTTTCCTTTTAATTCATTTTCATATCAAACTTTGAAATGTTTGATGGAGAAAAGAAAAACTAAAACACTTAATTTCATGTTCAGCGAGACAAAGCTGCTGATAAGTTCAAGTAATTGGACTGCGCTGCTTTACATTTGAACCGTTGAAAAACAAAATAACTTGATCCTTTTTTTGACATAGATTACATAAAATTCCAATATATTGAACCAAAGAGGACACGATCAATGACATGGGTGTGAATCGTTTGCTGTTATTATCCTTTCAGAGTACTAAATATTTCCTCGCAAGTTTATTCTGCGACCTCTTCAGCAGTATTTTTCTCATAGTAGCATCTGCTTCTCAATACATGTATTTAGAAAGGTGAAATGTAGGATCTCTCGAATTTAAGATTGAAACTCCTACGAGCTTAGTATCAATCTACCTTTCTCGTTCCTGAGTTTTTAGACTTAAGATTTGTTTTTCGAGGTAATTTGATATTTAGTGATCAGAACTGATGCCAGCATAATTATCTCTTTAACCTCTGCTAACGAGTGCAAGAAACCCTTATGCAGCTGCACTAAATCTAAGTTAAAAGATCTGCTTTTGTAAAGAAGTGTTAAGAAACCATCTCTTCCCGGAAAAGTTATTCAAACTTAACACAATAAGAGTATTTTTCAAGTCTAATATTGTGTTGAGGGGTTTTACCACTCGCTTGGCAAATTAACAAGAAGTACTGAGACTCTGTAATTTTCTTCTTTATTCTCTCTCTTGTTCCACTGCTTATTTCTACTACTTTCAGCAAGGAGTGCTCCAGTATTAAATACAAAAATCACTGACATGTTTGGGTTAGCTAACCGTGGGAACTTCCAAACAGGATGTTTCAGTGTGGGTAAAACTCAAGGTCAGTTTTACCAACTCAAACATGACCACCTAGCAAACTAGTTATCTTCAACCATAACAAGGGATTAAAATGTCTAGCACGGTAAGTGCTGAGCCAAGTTCAAGCACACACTAAAAATAAATGATCAAAACTATAGATTCATCAAAATAGCACGTAGGGGCGAAAAGGCGAGACTTAATAAAACAAAAGGTAAACCTAAAAATGCTTGAAATATCGAGCCTTGAAAACGCTCTACAACACAATAAGAGTATTTTTCAAGTCTAATATTGTAGAGAAATGTTTTTGACAAAGCTACATTGCAGAAAGTAAGTCTGTTTTGGTGAGAATATGTCCAGACCATCTATTTTGTGGAATATATTTCGTCCAAGACAAAAGGGAAAACGAATACGAAAAAGAAGGGGTGCCGGTAAATTGATTTGACAAAGCGAAAAAGAGTCTAATAATTGAACTCATGGAAATATTTAATCTTGGATAGAAAAACTGCACAAATCTTTGTATTCCACGGAAGACATTTCTTTCCCCTCGAAATATGTTATTCAATTTTGCCTCTTTCATTAACGAATTTTGGCATCTGTTGGTGTTATGGAAATTTCTTAATATTTAACTTTTCTGGGAAAAGATGACCAAACATCAATCTCACATGATAAGATGAGAGACCTGTCTCTTGTTCACTTTGGCCAAATATTATTCATTTACTTTGAGCTTTGTTGAAACCAGATAGGGATAGCTACTTTTGATCCCAATCTCCTATAACGGATCTCCCCTAGACACTATCATTAGAAATATTCACCTTTTGAATAGAAAACTTTTGAACAGAAGTTCTGCAAAATGGTTCTTTTCATCCAGTTTTTTTCAAACACGAACAGCAACTGATAGCATGTGTAAAAAAAAAAAAAACAATCGAGATTTCCCAAATCCATTTTTCGCACAGCATATTGCAGAAACAGGTTATTTAGTTTCTATGATATTTTCTCGTTTACGCTGAAATTTACTTGCTTTTCGATACATCCCAACGTAGAGAGCATGCTTATTTTTTATAACTCATTCGCTATAGAAACGGTTTTATTACATTGAAGAAAGCAATAAGCAGGGAAATATACTCCCACGGCATTCAAGGCAGTTCGGGTTTGGGAACTTGATTGGGAGTGAAGTACCTTATGAAGTGATAAGAAGAAGAAGTAAATTTCAGCGTAAACGAGAAAATATCATAGAAACTAAATAACCTGTTTCTGCAATATGCCGTGCGAAAAATGGATTTGGGAAATCTCGATTGTTTTTTTTTTTTACACATGCTATCAGTTGCAGTTCGTGTTTGAAAAAAACTGGATGAAAAGAACCATTTTGCAGAACTTCTGTTCAAAAGTTTTCTATTCAAAAGGTGAATATTTCTAATGATAGTGTCTAGGGGAGATCCGTTATAGGAGATTGTAAAAAGTATTTAAATAGTTATCACTCCAAGGGGTTGATGGGTTAAGAAATATGTCAAAGACTCCCTTTGAAGTGAAAGAAGAACTGAACCTAATGCTTGCTGACTTCTCTCGCTCTTCTTGTACTTTTGAAGTATGTTCAACATATTGTAAGCTTTAAACGTTTTGCCAACTCTTCCCAGACGATGCACAGTATAAGTCGTGTTTACGGTTCAATTACAATGAGGCATCTATAGTCTTCGATAATTTATGCGGTAAAATTATTTCAAGATGTGTAACTAGGAATCATGAAGATCAATTTAGCGGTTGGTAATGCCATTAAAAATCAGTCCAGTTTTTAAAGACTACTAAATCTCAGTAAATGGGCGTATAATTGTGGAAAAATATAATTAAAAAGAGTATGACACTTCCTTCAAATTACAAATAGACAATTTTTCTGGTACTACTCTTTACTCTCGCACTGCACAGAGTCACAAGTTCCCTTACCTATATCACACTTTTACTCTTCTTCTAAAGGCAAAAAAATCACTGTTTTAGGTGATGGTCTTAAATTTTAACCACCAGTCATAAAAATATTTAACGATAAACATTTTTCTGTTAAACACAACTCAAAGAAGTTACATAACTGTGAGCCGTCACCCCTTTGAGCCCCTCTTAATCGGGGGATAACCGTGGAAAGATACAATCTAAAGAAAGACCACAACACTCGCTGCGAGATACAAATAAGACAATTTTTTTTAGTATTCTCTACTCACGCACTGTGGTGAATCTTAAATATCCTTAACTATATTTCTCGTTTAACTTTCTTCTAAAGGCAAAATTTTCTGCCTTAATGGAATAGTTGCATATTTATACAAAAACAAGAACTCTCTGGTAGCAGTTGTTCAAACAAAGTATGTATGATATGGTGACAAAGTATCCCAAATATCTATCCAACTTTTAAGCTGCCATCCTCGAAATTACATTGAAATCAAATTTCCTTGTACTTTAGCTGTTAAACCGAAAAAAATTAAAGAGCGAAACGCATTCGAAAGAAGACGGAGCTCTTTGATACCTACCAGTTTTAAGTTTCTCTGTAGAGTGGCTCTGCTAATATTTGATTTTACTGAGCTTCGACGGGCAAATAAATATAAAAATGCTGGACGCTATAAGGAAAAAAGCTCAGAAGTACAGCTGTTTGAGAGGAGGTTTCTTTTTTTTTTTTCAAAACAATTGCGTACGACCATTTTCGATCAATCTGCTCGGTTTGTTATGGTTGCTTGGAAACGTGTAACACCATCTTAGTTTGTCATTGTTATTTTGCATTGATACTTTTCTAACGAGAATATTTGGAAGCTCATTATTTATCCCTTCTTTTGTCCAGGATTTCTTTTGCTAGCCGCCTTTATTAGACCTGTACTCACCAGTAAATTTGATTGGCTACTGCGTCGTGAAATATCCCCTTAAAGTGAGAAGTGGTGTGCGCTTTCGATTCATAATGTGGAGAAAATCATTAACTGTTCAGTTAACATGGATGTCTGGTATGACGTGTATTAAATACGAGATTCCTAATCAGTTTCTTTGCGCATATACAGGGACATTGTAACACGACAAAATCTCGTGATTTCAGTCTGGCGATTGAATGGGCTAAGAATCCTAAGTTAGTCAATCTTATCTTCAGCTAAAATCAAATCTCATTAGTACACTCTAACATCAGTTTACATATTCTCCATAATGTTCTCTATACATTTCCTAAGATGCTGACCAGGAGAACTTGTTTAACTATTAATAATAATAATAATTATAATAGTTAGTTAGCTTAGAACTCTCGCACATGCCCGCCAGCCAGCTACTTAAGGACTCATATAGGTTTTTATGATGTTTAATTTATTTAGATTATTTATTTTATGTGACTTTTCCTTTTGTAGTAGATTAGCAATTTCATGTAATTTTAGTATGTAAATAAGACTTAGGCTAGCCACGGTCAACGCCTTGCCTGAGTGAGTAGGATTGGCACCCAGATGTGTATATACTGCCATAATAGCAATAAAAATAATAATTTATCTACTTATATTGCGCGTGTTACATATGCAGATGCTTACACGTGCATTACAGCGTAATAAACTTACAGTACAGTCTTTACAATCATTACAATCTTTACAATCCCGATTATTGAAAGTATAGTATTTACAATCTTAACAATCTTTCTGATCATTAAAATCTCAACAAACATGATCTTATTATAACTATGGTATTTATAATCATTATAATCTTTATAATTATTAAAATCTTAACTACCATGATATTATTGGACCAATGGTCTTTAAAGCAGACAGGCTTTCCTAAACAGGTGAGTTTTGAGAACATTTTAAGAACTTTTTAAGTTTTTGATCATTTCCTTTATTCTCGTGACCGTAATTGTGATCCGAGAGTAATATTGTAAGGAGAAATTAGATGCTGATCACTCCTAGGGGTCAAAGGTTCAAAGGCTCTGTCCACACTTATCAATTCAGGCGTGTAATATTTCCTTTCATGCGAGTTTTGAGGTGGCTTACAGATCGTTTATCAGACAAAAATCGAGAACGAGTTGTGTTACCGTAATGGATATGGAATAATTAACCGACTGCTGCAAACCAAGTGCTGATTTTTTAAAAACAATCACCTGAACAGTTTTTCTGTCCTAAATATAACATGTGGTAATTATACAACCTACCCTGACCCGTCGTTGCTTTCCATCTGCTTAAGTGGTACCGCTTAATTTCAGAATCCGCTTTACCGCTTGTCGTATGTCAGATTGACGCCAAAAATACATGAAGGGGTTGAGGGTAGAATTGAGAAAAACAATTGTACTAGGGACTGAGTAATACTTAGCGAAGCCTTTACGTATGAAAAGACCAGCGACAACTGTCGCAAAATAGGGAAGGTAACAAACTAGTAAAAGACAATAGAAATAAAATGTGTTCAAGGCAGATCTTCTGAGTTGTTTGAAGCGCATCCCGTTGTCTGCATTGACTGACACGGCTTGCATCTGGGAGTGAATTTGTGCCTGATGTCGAATAACTATTTTATAAACTTCAAAGTACGCATAGAAGTTGGAAAAAAGACAAAAAATAATGGTAAAAGCAAGGTATGGATACAGAACTGTGTCTTGCCACACTTTCGTACTGGAGAAGATGCCAGACACCATCCATATCACAGCAATTGCAAGGGCTGTTTTGTTCATCGTGACAAGACTGTAGTACCGTAGGTGAAATTTGAGAGCAATCATTCTATCCAGGCTAATGAATGTGACGGTGAAGAAGGACACACCACATAGACAGTAGCCTACGACGTTGTATAAAGGCATAGTAATGGGATAGAATCTATCAAAGGTAACCACCAGCTTCCTTAAGGCGTGGAACATGTACAGGGGCTGGATCAGTAATCCAACTGCTAAGTCGGAGATAGCGAGGTTGCACAATAGCATGGAGGAAGGAGTATGCAAAGAGGTTGTTTTCCAGATGGCGATTAAAACCACGCTATTTGTAACAACTGTCAGAAGACTGAGAGGAGCGTTTAGTACAATCAATGCAATGTTCCAGGCGGGAATGCTGTTATCACTCGGTTGGTCCGTATGATTGGACCTTAAACTTGTATTCATGTTCTTTCCCACACGCTCATAAAGTAGCGAAACTCAAGCGCTCATCGCCACGCCGCGAGGATCGTTTTAATAATGCGACCTTAGGACTTTGGACTGAGTACTTTATAGAATTGTTTCTCAAAGTGCTGCTGAATATTAGTCAAGAGATTAATCTTATTGTTCTCTCTGCAATCAGTTTTAATTAAACCGGAAACTTCTTAGGTGGTTTATATTTGACATTGTGATTGGGACAAATTGTAACAAATTGTAATATCAAAATTGTAATATCCAAAACGGAAATGCTGTTGTCTTTTGATCAGTCCGTAAAATTGTACCGGCTTAGGCTTGCATTCCTGTCCATAATGTTGTTCTTCACGCTCATAAAGTGACGAAACTCAAGCACTTATCGCCACGCCGCGAGGGTCGCTTTAATAATGCGACTTTTAGAACTTTGGACTAAGCACTTGATGGGATTTTCTCTTAAATGTGATATCAGTCGAGACATTGATCATGTTGCTCCCCTTGTAATAAGTTTTAATTAAACCTGAAAATCCTCTGGCGGTTCACTTGAAATTATTATTGGGACTCTTATTATAAAAAATAGTAATAACAAGATCTCCTGGGGTTACTCTAAACAACGGACTGCACATAGAGGATCTGCAGTGCTGGGATAGATTTTTTCAGACCGGCATTATTTCAAAGAGAGGGGATTTCTCTAGTCGATTTAGATACATGTAGGTTAAGAAAACTGTCTTTCAGATGTTAAAGATAGGGGAAGTTTATAAACAAGTGAATCTCTGGTTTAGCGTCTTTTTCATAAGTCCCTGTCTGTAAGATTAGTAACATGCGTTCAGATATGAAATTTGTTTGCGTTCTTCCTGCTCCACTTTCCGCAGAAAGCTATTTATTATTAACAATTCGTCGCATGGACCGAAATAATATGTTGTGACTATCAGAACTGTACTAGTTCCGAAGTTGAAGAGGGTTATTTCTTAAAGAAACTTTAATACTGCGTCGTTGGGGGTTATTACGAGGTAATTTTATTGGTTTTATCAACTGAGAGTGATGATGTAAATTGACCATTGCAGCGCCGGAGTTTCAAAAGCTGAAGTTTCGAGCATTACTCTTTCGTCAGACCGAAAGATTCCACCGATTCTACTAATTCTATCAAGCGATACACTTCGACTAAGGTGTTGTGTTGAACAACAGATTTAAGTCCAATGAATGATTCATAGAATCGAATCATACAAAAAAACCTAAAGGGAAGACCTCCAGCAGAGCTTACTAATTGGTAAGAATCGAAACAAACAAAAACCCAAAGTGAAAACCTCCTGCAGAGCTTACTTATTTGCTATGATCATTCTTAGCTTTTCGGGAAAATACTTGAAAGGTTACCGTACCTGTCACAGTTCTAAGTTAAATGAAAATACATTTTTATTCTTAAGAATTTGAAAGAAAAGCGTTAGTTGTTCCGAAACGATGTCGATTTGAAGGCACCTGCCTTCTCTTCTGTGTACGACAGCGGATTCTTTATTGTATGTCCCATTGAAAACAGGGAGAACCAGTCGCATAGATAGGATGGTTCTATTTGATAACCTCTCATTTCTTGAAGAATGATTTCAACGTTATCATTTTTGCATTTAAAGCTCCTGCTGAAACAGAAACATGTCCAATCCAAAGAAAATTGGTGTCTTTCAAGTATCGGGAGATGAGTTTATAGCAAATGGAAGAACTACACTGAGAAAAAACTAAGGGCTAAAACCAATTATTAGTCAAAACTATTACTTATAATTATATGTATTTATTTTAGTTTCTCAACGGAATTAAATAGGCAAAAAGGAAAGTATTTCCATGTTAGATGTTAATGCTGGAGAAGAGAAAAACAGTCATAGTAATAATGAAAATAATAATGTTGAAAATATTGATAATAATGATTGTAAAAACTTCTTTTTTAAGAACGATCTCCGACTAAAACGATTCAAAAATTACGAGCTTTCCACCGCCTGAACTGCAGTCTTCGAAGGGTGAAATATCGAAGACTGCAGATCGTTTCAGCCAGATATCGTTGAACTTCTTAGATAATTTTTTTTACCAAGTTTTTATCCTTGCTGCGGCACTCAATACTTTCAAAGATAATAAAAATAATATCGTGATGATAAATATGGTAAACGATATATATATTTTGGCCAGCTGGCTCATTGATGAGTACAGAGTACAGTAATGATTTTGCTCTTGCAACATAATAGGAAAGTACGATATCGATTGATTAATCTGACCTTGGGTCTTGAGCAAATTTATCAAAGAAGCCTAAAGAATAAGTCTCCTTGAAATTATTGGTTTTCGACTAAGTAAGAGCGGTAAAACACTGAGATTTCATCTTGTTTGGTCCAAAGGTTCGGTGTTCCATACCTCTTAGTGGTAAATAATAATTCATTCAGCATCATTATAAATTTATTCTAGGATAACTTTTGAGCTACCACGTTTTATTATAATCTTTTATGTAAAATTATGGGAACTTCTGCTGGGAAATCTTCGCCAAATCTCTTCCGGACAACTCGTAACTTCACGATTCTCTTCGTAGCCACTGTTTGGGCCGACTAGCGGCCGAATAAACGAATTGCGAACTGGTAGTGATTAGGTCATGTGGCTCAGTAGCACATGGTTGTGGTTTAAGAGTATTTTCGTGTCAGGGACCGTAAATGCTATGCTTGCTGCAGTTTTTGTTTTTTCCCTACCGTTAATTGCACAGAAAATGTAAGTAATAATAATTAATAATAATTAATAATTTATTTACTTATATAGCGCCCTTTAATATTATCGGATGATCAAGTATCAGGTTTATAATTTCCTTCTACACCGATCAGTTCTTAATTCAAGTTTTTCCTTCGTTCAGCTTTTACCTTATGCGTAGATAATTCAAAACAACACAAAATGTCACAAATGGTGGAAATGTTTGTCCTTGGAGGTCGTCGGGCCCGAGGTTGACTCTAAAGCGGTGACCACTACGTTTTCCCAATTCATTTGATTCTGGGCCTTTATTTTCTGGTCTGTTTAAACAATGCAGGGCCATTGAATCGTTGTAAATTGGACTGCGACTAGGATATCGCCTATTTTGGTTGACCCTCTTCCTCTCATGATCTCCTTTGGACGCTCCGCTGTTCCCATCATGTACTTGAGCTTGGCCTGATCCGTTGCCAAATGTCCTAGTTATCTGGTCTTGAGATGCAACTGCGTCTGTGTCCTCATCCACAACGATTAAATCCTGTTGGGAGGCTGAAAACGGACCAACACAAGGGCTTACTTTTGGAAGAATAGGAGACACTAGGTGAAAATTTTCATCCTCATGTTCACCTTTTGTCTGTCTCATTAAGGCCAGGGTTGAACCTATCAGCCATTTTTACATTCGACTGTTGTGTGAAGCATCAGGAAAATCTCCTGAGACGAAGTTCTTTTATATTTTCCAGGTTTAAAATCTTCTCCTGTGTAGGAGACATGACTGGATCCACCCCTTCTCAATCCTAGTCCAAAAGCACTTGTTGCTTGAAGGAAAGATAACCCACAATGTATATTTTATTGGGAATGACGACTAATTTTTTGGTTGCTGAAGGCATCTCCTCGTCTGTAAATAATCGTAAATTATTTTTCAATATATCCTCACGCAATGTTTCCTCGTATTTTTTGTAATTGTCGTGTGGCAATGCATAGAATCATGAAGGACCCCGCCCCTTCTATTCCTCTGGACGTTTTAAGAACCATTTCCGTAAGCGATCTCACGCAATCAACGGAGCCGGGTAATTCTGGTGAAAAACATGAGCACATATGCAGAATATGACCGTTTTAACACAACCGATAAGGATGGAAGTATTTAAAGGGGTTTATCTTCAAAAACCAGGAAGGAATTCAAAGGCCATTGTTTACCTGTGTCATGCAGTGAAGATTATTCACAATCTCTCCACGCCAATGCTTTCCTTTCGGTCATCATAGGGACAAAAAATAACGTTGTTCACTCGACGACTTAAGCGAAAAAAGCGTTATCTAAGTTTAGTTGGAAACAAAAACGACACTGGTGTACGACACTGGACACTGATGTACGTGTCCAAAGGGTTAGAATGTAGACCACTAAATAAACGTCTTGAAGTGGTTAACTGTCAGCTGTGAAACGAAACTGCATAAAAATTTAGGCGTAGAGGCTGGCAAATTTAAATCGGAAGCTGTGAAAAAGTAAGCCGTGAAAATATTTCCTATCCTCGATGTGTCATTGAAAGTGTCAAAATCTTAAATTAGTATGTGCCTTGTCTTTTAGCCACTGTGGGAAAACAGAAGAATATTCTGTATAAACTCATCAGCAGCTTGATCTGGAATGACCCTCCTTGCTTGACTTTTACTGTAGAGGCGAGTGAGTAAATATGTTTTAGAACACAAAACTTTAATTAGTTCCTTTTTCAAATGATTGAAATTAATTTTTTAACATCTCTGTCAACCGTAATAGAAAGAAACTAACCGTTACCGGTAAAATGGCCAAAATTTTTTAACCGTTAACCGTAAAAGCAATCATCTTTCTAAATTTGCGACATCGAAATTTGAATGTTAAATGGGTGAGTCAACTTCCGTTTTAACTATTAGACTGGGCGCAGCCTCCAAGGCTTCAGTGATTTCTTAATGTCTTGCACATGATGTGATTCTATGTTTCCCTATTAAAATGTTAAATGGGTGCACTAACTTCCGGTATGGCGACAGTAATTTCTCCGTTTGTTTTCCATAAGGTGATTCTTAGATTCATTATTTGTAGATCCAGTCGATATGCTGACCCAGCGCTATGTTTTTTTAAGGTACAGGTGTGCGGAATGATGCGTATTGCGAACACTCAGAGAGATTTCGATCAGAAATCAAGCATATGACTCGGACCAGGTTGCGCTCCACTCACTTTAATTACAACTCCATAAGATCTATGATGAATTCCTTAAATTCTCAGGATTTTAGTCAGTTGATTTATGTTCATTTTATTCAGTGGTCGGTTTGTCTTAAAAATAGAACTGGAAAAAGAGATAAAACCACAGCAACTTCAGCTTACAATTATGTACAAAGACTGATGATCACTTCACCGAATTCGTCATGAATAATTTTATGAACCTCGACGGCTGGACTCTTACTTGACAGTAAGTTGCACCCTCTACCCCTTTGAAAAGAGAGACTCTCTGAGAGTATTCCTGAACAATACAACAGAATGATCCAGCCATGACTCGGGCCAGGACATTTCGGAGTAATGGAGTCAAGCTTGTCAATCATTAATTCACTTTGTCTCACACACAGTTTGGTATAACATGGCAAAACTACAAGGCAGTGATTTAGGGTTTCCCTGAGTCCTTCTTTATCTTAGTGTGCCACGCAAGGGGAGTGCGTAAGGTCTTTTTCAAAGATGTACGTCTTTGGAGAAGACAAACTAGAGAAACTGTAGAACACTTAGATCAAAGCATAATCACAGCTATATTTTTATTGACAATCAAAAATCAGCGACATTAAGAAAAAACTGGAAATAATGATAACAAAAGTGCGATAGACTCAGTTTTCATCGATCAACAAAATCCCTAGTGAGTGTTTATAGACAGCCCAAACAAAGCGTAAAATCCTACACCGAAATTAGATGGAATGCATTTGTTTTCTGCTAACATAATTGCATAAACAATGAGAAGAAATTCTTGTAAGTTTTGTCTTCTTCGTCGTAGCATCTATACCCAGTATTCTTAGTGTTTTCTGTTCAACGAGTAATTGTTTTCACTTGGGAAGGTATCACGATCTTCAAAACTAGTGCTGGTGCATTTTCGCCATCGCAACCAGTTATACGTAACGTGCAAAGAATCCGGATAAGGCGCCGTTACACCAGCCTCGCTCACCCTCTAAAATCTAACGGAAGAGAAATAACTAGGGTTAGTAGGTGGAGCAAAAGAAACCCCAATGTTTTCGGTAGAGCAGCTATGTCAGCTATAGGCTGTAAAGGCTTCACATCGCTATAGCTTCACCATTTCAAAATAAACGTCTAAACTAGATTTAAAAATCATATTGCCGGGTATGCAAATGACTTAAGTAATTTGCGATTACAAAAATTCTTTCTCAGAGGGTAAGCCTAGGTAAAGCTAGTTTATGAGCTAAGAAGCGCATTCGTTGGAACTTGTTCCGACTTCCTGACAACCCCTTCCACCTCCTTCCTCCCTTGAGGCATTTGGTTGGTTCACCGGTACCCATTTTCATTATTTAACTGTGCTTCGCAAAGTACAAATAACGCCTAAGACGAGTACAAATATCACGCAATATTTGTACTCTAGAAGTATCCGCGAAATTCGCCTGCACTGAATTAACAATTTGGCGTGTTGGATAATAAATTTCTTATTAGACAATTTGTTGTTTAGTATCCCTGAGCATTTTTACTTGTTATTTGTATTCTGACTCGCCCTTCGGCCTCGTCAAAATACGGCGCAACTCGTAAAAATACTCAGCGATATTACACAAAAAAGCGTTTAATAAGATGTATATACTCCTGGGTTGAAGAGGCACCGTGAAAGAAGTGTTCTCACCAAGAACACAATGCAGTGACCTGGCCCATTTGGCCCTTTTGATCTTAAAGTCCAGCTCGTCAACCATGAGGCCATCTCGCCTCCAATCGTGTCAAAAGGAACCACACAATCATTGTAGTGTCAAAACTGACATTTAGCATAATTATGCACCCTTAGTCAAAAAACGCTGAGTAGTAGCTTTGTTTCTTTTGCCTCCTAACCCTCTGACATAGAGTAACTAGACATAAACATGCTTGGCCCCGCTTTTAGTTGTACGATGATCAGCTACAACAGATTTGACGCTAATGCTGCCTTACCACATGTTGTAGAACATATTCGACTTACCTAGCGCTGTAGCTTCTATCACGATGCCTTCTCGACATCTGGCTCTGCTAGTGTTACTAATCGAATTCACCGAATGGTGAATCATCATTCCTCATATCCAACGCAGGTTTGTGTCTCAGCCAGTCGGTTTTCATGGAGTAAAAAGGGTTAAAACTCCTGGTAAGATGGGGAGAAGCAGCCCTGAACATTTAAGCCTTGCATCACCACGAACCTCCATGTTCGATTTATGGCAGCCCAAAGACATCATTCTGTATCACTCAGTTCCATCCTGAATGAAAGATATTCCGAAGAAAGTAGTGAGATTATTATTGAGAATGTAACTGGGTTAAGTTGTTCGGTAAGGACGGTAAACCCAAGATCTCTTAGCCTTCAAATCATATTACGAAGCACTGTTCTGAAATATTCCATCATAGTCTACTATTATGACCGTGAAACTGTGAAGATGGGCTATACTGAAATGTGTGGCGATAGCATACGCGTTCTTTAACGCTTTAGGGAAACTAAAATGAACTAAAAGCTAACCACTAAATGTATGAACCTGATTTTTGTTTGTAAACTTGTACAGAGAGTCTTTTAATTTTCCAAATGGGAGGATGAGCTTTCTTCATAAAATCTTTGAAATAGTTTGTTAATCCGTTGGACCATTGATCAAAAAGTTAGGGCTCCACAGCCCTGGCAGAGTCATTATGTTTCGTCTTTGGGCGAGACGCAACATTCTCACAGTGCCCTCTTCACTCAGCATGATAAAGGAGTACCCGCAAACCTTCAGGTAAACCTGACAAAATTCTTGGGTTAACCTTAAATGGACTGGCTTTTTATCCAGGGGAAGCGGCAGTACTGCTAGCTGTTTCATTTTACTAAAACCAGGATAAACTCTAACAGGATAGGCCCTTTGCTCCATTGTTAACTTTACCTTTACCATTTCCTAGAGACTAACTAGTTACCTTGGTCACGAGTTCCCCCTGCTGAATGGTAGCGCTTGGAAACAGTTAACAGGTAGATTGCTGTTTAGACGTACGCTTCTGCTTCACATTCCTCTCCTTCCGCTTACCCTTTGTCCTCTTCCTCTCTAAACTTTGTTGTTCTTCGTCTCTTGCTGTTGTTGTTTTTGTTTCCCATTTTCGCATTATTTTCTTTCTGGTGGTTGTCTTCCTCTTCTCCTTCCTCTTCTTTTTCCATTTCTTCTCCTTCCTCTTCTTCTTCTTCTTCTTCTTCTTGTTCTTGTTCTCGTTCTTCTATCCCCCTCTTCTTTCCCTTCTCTTCACTTACGTTGTTCTTGATCTTGGTCTCGTTATTTTTCTTGTTTTCGTTCTTCTTTTTCTTCGTTTTCTTGTCGTTGTTGTTGTACTTCTCCTTCTTACCTCTTTTCTTTTTCGCACTCTTACTATTCTTCTAGTTTTGCTTCTTCTTTCTTTTTTCTCCCTCTTTTTATAATACTCCTTATTCTTCATTTTTTGGCTCTACGTCTTTATTATCTTCTATTATTTTTTCTTCTTCTTCTTGTTCTTCTTCTTCTTGCCTTCGTTATTCTTGGTCTCGAACTTATTTTCGTCCTTTCTTTTCTTCGTGTTCTCCTCTTGCTTCTTACTCTTTTTTTTTTCTTTACTCTTCTTCATCCTCTTTTTCTTAGTGATCTACTGCAAGCCTCCTCTTTTTTTCCGACTTTCTCTCCATCATCTTCATTTTGCCTTCTTGTTTTTCCCCCTCATCTTCTTTCGTTGACACTCTTCTTTATCCTCTTTTTCCTTTTTCCCTCTTCCCCTTCTTCTTCTTCTACCCTATTCTTGTTATTTAATTTTTCTTATTATCACTTTCATTAATTCCATTATTAGGATAATTTAGTATAGTCTAAATGGTCTCATTCTTAAAACTGCTTAAAACCTAAGCCTCGTGTGATCTATAGACCACTTTCATAAATGGCTGCCGGATTAAAATTCTTTTGTTTACATCAAGAGCCATTATGGCTCTTGTTTACATATAAATTTGCCTGGGTGGTCTCGTTCTCCAGTACAAAATTCAAAAGAATGCATTATCTCAAGCAAAGCCACTCGGGAAAATTTAAATTTAAACAAAAGAATATTAATCCGGCAGCCATTTATGAAAGTGGTCTATTACAAACGTAACGCGGAAGTGAAATTTCTAGAATACTTCTTGAATAATGCTACTAGTAATGATATGCATATGGCCTCCCAAAGAAACTGGATCAACCGTCTGAGTTGTCCTATCTGGATTCTAAAGTTCTTAAACGCCGTCTTGAGCTTGTCAGATATGTATTTTTAACGTGAGCAATATGTTGACTCGCGAAATTCTTAACTCAGACACCCTAAAGCTTCTGATTCATTAACACCCGTAAAACACAGGCACTATGCTACTAAGCACCAACGGTGGGCTGGTGATACTTATAAGGTAATTGAAAAAAATTGGACTCCCTAGGTGCTCAATGGGTCACACTTACTAAAATTTAATTCACTGTTGACCAAATGAAAAAAATTAAAAAGAAATTCCGAAATATTTGCTATTAGAACTCGCGCTACTTAACTGAACCAGAGCTATTAAATTTTTTTTTTTTAATTAACTGCAAAATTTGTCATCCTCTTACTTTATACTTTCAAACGGTTACGTTTTTTGATACTCTGTGTTATGATATAAACTCTGGTCACAAAACATCTTAATATAGTCTAATATATAGAATAATCCAGCAACTTGTTGTCTAACAGAAAGGCTACTCCAGCGTATTTAGATTGGGTTTCTTCTTTTGTTACATACATTAGTTAGTTTTTTTAAAAAACAATTCTCTGTGAACCACTAAATTTATTTTGTAGGATCTATTGTGTTTCTTCTTAGAGTGCTCAAAATTACAACTTTCCTAAGTTCGTAATAAGAGTTAATCACTCTTAACTTTATTTACCTAGTAATTTCTATGAAAACTGGTCAATGTGCGTAACTATGTGAAAATGTGTCGAATAATTTGAACCTTTTAGACTTTCAAACCTTACACTGTGAACTAATGACTATTAAGACCAACTTCAAGTAAGAGTATAACACGACCATTCCTCAGAATTGCCAGTGCGTTTGAAATTTTACCCTTCCTAGACTACTACTACTGCTACTCAAGGACACACCTTTAAAATATAAACGTTGATTTTACCTGTACTATTACACAGCAAGGCAAAGTGGAACATTCCAGCCACAGGAAGAAAAGTGTACCCAACTTAGCACTCAGTAGATAAAATAAGACAGACTTTCAAAGTAAACTTTGATGATAACCACACTTAGTCCGGTGAAAAAAGACTCAAGCAGTCGGTGCAACAGAGGTGGCATTAGCTATACGTATTTCTACTTAATTCATGTTCAAATCACAGATTGCAACTTATTTTACATTAAAGCACATCCCAAATCACTTTTTTTAGATATTGCCTTCGCCTCCTTTTGCTTTTCTTCCAGCGGAATAAGCTCATCTAGTAACTTTGGAATTTCTTGTTCTTCCTTTATTTTGGTGAACATTTGAGCTTTCTTCTTGAAATCTTCGAAGGCTTTCACCCGATCTCTCCAGCCAGGTCGTGCTTCTCTCTTCTCGTTCTTGATCAGAAGTTCAATGTACTGTACTTCTGTGAGAGGATTAGGTTTTAACGCAATTTCATCTAAGCGTTTGAGGGACATCCTTACTTTGTACATGTCGGATAGCACGTCGATCCTTAATTGTTGCAGACACCTTTCCAATTGGATGAGCATGCCTTCTACTTTGGACTTCCCTGAAACGGCTTTGTCGTACTTTTCCTTCAAGTCGCGAGACGTTCTTTTCTCTTTGACCGTATGGTATTTAATCAAGTATGGCACATTCTTATGCTTTACCCAGCTACACTTTCCAGAGCATACTCTACAGTTCCCACTCAAGTTCATAGCGACACACTGTGCCTTCCTCTCATTGTCTGCAATTTTGCAATCTTCGTGGCAGGTAGTATTGCATGTCAGGCAGGTAGAGGTGTGTCTTCCAGTATCTTTGAGGGGGATTTCTTCTGCTTTCAGGACTGGAACATAAAACTCAAACTCCTTGCTATGTTCAATTTCTGCTTCATGTTGCTGCAAAAATAGCTTCTCTTGTCTCATTGTTTCAATTTTTCCGAGTCCCTGCTTTATTTGGGGGTTGAGACCTTCTATAAGGACCTCCAAACGTTCTCTTTCTTTCAAAACCTCATTTGTAAGCTGGAGACTGACGCTTTCGGCCTTCGCGAACTTTTCAAAGAAATTCTTGAATGATTCACGACCCATTTCCCAGAACATTTCGTCGAAGTTGTTTGCATTTGTATTCTTGGCGAAGAGAGCTGAATTATTGAATTTAAAGTAGCCCTGATAGGATATCTTAGCTTCTCTGATAGCATCTAAAACAGGAGGGCTTTTTCCATCTGCAAAAGTGCACATCATGAAAAAATTGTTTTGAACATCCTTTCCAAAGATGGACAGAATAGAATCAAAAATGTATTTCTGTGTTGGAGTAAGGCGCGCTTGCGAAGCCTGTGTAACGAACCCAATCCCATCTAGATGATCAATTCCATTAGGAGGCTTCAAAGAAAAAAATTCTCGGACTTGGTTAGTGATGCTTACATCTCGGTTCAATCCTCTGGTGTCGCCAAAACCAGGAGTGTCGATGATTGTAAAAGTGTAAGGGATGTTAGAACCTTCTAATGGATGGATAGTGTAGGCAGTAATTTCTTTTGTTACACTTTCATGTTGAGAAGTAACCTTCTCGGTTATTAACTTGAATCGAAAGTCGTCCTTCCATTGAACTCCCATGATGAAGTTGATCATGCCATTGATTAGAGTGCTCTTCCCAGCTCCAGTAGCTCCCATCACCAAAAGTACTTTTTCTCGTCGGTCCTTCAGAGTATACATTGATTCACAGTCCTGATCGTCTTTAAGGCATTTTCGGACAATCATTTCCTTGTCTAGCCTCAAAGTCTCGTCCATTGAAAGCTTGTACACAGGAACAAATTCGTCCTTTTCAAGAGCGATCTCTTCACAATGATGTCGCATTTTCTGTGCTAATGTAAGAGCAGGTAATTTGGGCAGTTCCTCTTGATCTTTAGATTGATCTTCAATCGAACGCATTGCATTGCTTGACTGATTATCAGAAGAAACATTTTTGATCGAAGTTAGATCCTTGTGCCTCTCGCGACAAAACCCATCTTTCGCAAAAGAATGATATCCAGCGGAGTGAGCCGCGAGTTTTTGTGAAGAGATAGACTGATCTTCACTTCCTGCCTCATATGCGATAAATCGAATTGATTCATGCGGCCCAGATGGTATTTGTTTCACTTTGGTTCTGACGTTTCTCCTCTCATTGTTGGTTCTTGCAAATACCCCTTGATTTGTTTCTTGTAAGTTTAGATTCAGTTGCCTCGCTGGGGAAAGCGCATCTGTATCTGTGTATGAGCCACCACACCTTGTATCATCAAATTGGGTACTGCTGTTCTGCTTGGATGTCGTTATTTTTGGGCGGATAGACTCAGCACTATCACTTAGTGTTAATGTGTGCAGTAGGATAGTCTCAGGCTTGAATTCGACTTCTTGACCGTCCTGAAACATCTTGATAACTGCAATCTTGTCATCTTTTCCTTGACTACTGATGTTAGTTACTACAAAGTTAGTACTGCTGTCACTTTTTGAGGACTTTGCAAGGCTACTGAAAGTTCTGGCTTGGGTCTTGAGCTCTTTTAGTGACTCGCCAATTTCAAACCAGCTTTTTTGACCAAGAGGCTTCTTGTTCCACTTACCAGTGCGAAGGTAAGTTCCCATCTCTTGAATTTGTTCGTCTTGAAAGTCGTCTATCATAAACGAGAAGCACACAACTCTATCATAATCAAGGGAATTGACGACACTATCGAGCTGGTCTGGTTCGAAGGCAAATTTAAAATCTTTGAAACTCTCAAGGTACATTGTTAGCAAGTTAAGCTCTCTCTTGGTTTTATCAACCCATGAAGACAGATAGACTTCATTAAATGGCGTTGCAACTGTTTTCTCTAACATCGCTGTAATCTGTTTCATCTCGGCATCTCCGCTTCTGACATTAAGGAGTAAATTAGAGAGATCCTTCTTGAGTGCACTCGTGTATTGAGATACCATTGCATGGAACTTTGAAATCTTCTTTTGGATGCTTGAAAATTGTGAAAATGCTTTATTCGTGGTAAAGCCATTGACTCGACCGTTGATGTCTGCAAAGTTCTCCAAAATCTCTTGCACTTGAGAAAGTATTCCTGATTCAGTTTCTGTTACATGTCGTGCAGCTTCAATATCTACAGCACTCAGTGGGAGTAAGCATGCCTCGATGGGTACCACGGACTCATGGTGCTTTCTTAGTTTCTTTAAGTGCATGAAGGCTTCTCCAAGACTAATAGGGCTTTCTTGAAGGAAGGTATCGCCATACATCGTACAAGTAAGCTTTTCAGCTTCTTCTTTATCCATTTCTGGTATTTCGTCCAAGTTTGGCAAAGATTCAATGAATTCCTGCATATCTCTCATCACATAACCATAATTCTCGTAACGTTTTACCTCCCGATCGAAAATGAAGAAGTCTTTAGAGCCATATAGAAGTCTCGAAACAAAGTGTGTGGCATTGTTTACTTCATCGCCATTCTTTAGGGGAACGCTTTTTAAAAGTTCAGTATCAACTTCTTCGACCTTAGATGTTTTCTCGCATATCAGTGTTATTCTTGCTATACCTTGCTGCTCTTTTGGTAATATATTTTCAAAAAAACTGGCGGCGTAGTTTGAAATATTGGCGAGGCCTGTAAGAACACTTAATTTGAAATTACCTTCAGCTTTCATCATTTCCATTTTAACATGAAGGCTCCCCCCTTTGAAAACTTTATATCGAGATCCTGATTGATCACGGCAGATCAGGGCGTTGGTTAGAATGTCTGAATCCAACATGGTTGTGTCTGGAATAAGGCAGTCACGTCTACAGTCGTAGAACATAGCAAGTTGGAATGGCCGTCCAAGACAAGGTATTTCCAGAACCCCATTTGTACCCATGTTTCTATGTATAAAGTTAACATATATTTTAGCAATGAATCACTAAAAATACTTTCCGATGAGGCCTTCAACATTGACAAACTACCCCAGGATTGAAGATTCTTTAGATCTTGAAAAGCACAAAAAAAATTCTCAGGTGACATTAATATGGTTACGTAGTCAGAACGGCATCCGGCCCTTCCGTTGAGTTATATGATATTACAGGGCAACGTACAAAGATATATACTACCATGTTGAAGATCTCCCTCATTCAATTTAGGTCCGTAAATGATAAGATTTGGGTCAATCAGAGCGCCTCTCGGCTTTCCATTTTTTGTTTGTATATTTTTGTTTATGTTTGCTAAATTTTGTGCTTGTCTTTTGCTTTTGTTGATGCTGCTCTGTTTTGTTATAAGTATGAACCAAGCTTATACCATTGCTTCTCCTTATGGATGGAAAAAGAAAACCCGCCAAACCAATTATTGCTTACAGCTTTGAGGCGATTCATTTTTTAATTTGACTGGTGGGGCAAATTAAATGCGTAGTGATGGAATAATACTATTATGATACTAATATGATGCTTATTGAAACCTTTTGCAGAGAGCTGAATTACAGGTTTGTTACAATAAGATGTTGTTAAGGTTGAGAACAGACGTCGGCATTTTCTCAGGCGCTTCTGGCTGCCGCTTCAGTCCATATCGATCTCACCTTCCCACCCATCCCACGCCAGGGGAGGACATCCATCACACAGTAATCTCATGTGTGGGAAATTAACGTCTCCTACCCCAACCCTATCCGAGAAGACTAGAATATCTAACCATTTCTTGATGTTATAGAAAGGTAGTAAATTCTTCTCAATTATTTTAAGACCTTGAGTGTTGGTCCGGCCGGGACTCGAACCCTCGACCTCCCGCACAACAGTCCAGCGCACTATCCATTGATCTAACTGGGCGGCGGTTTGATAATAAGCGCGAGTTATTTTTTCAAAGGCAAACGAAATTACAGGAGTCCTTAGGACAACTATTCATCAAAGTAATACACATGTACATGATTTAGTTTTAAGCTGAAATACCCCGGATATGGATCAGTTGGCCAAAAATAATGTTATTCACCGTAATTCAAGCTGACTTAAGCTTAATTAAGCTCAATTGGCCTTCGTAACGATTACAAAAGCTGACGTTTCGAGCGTTCGCCCTTCGTCGGAGCGAATGGAGGAATTGTGGGTTGCGTGTGCTTTTAAAGGCAGAAAATGGAGCGACTTACTTTTCTTTAGAAAGTAGAGACGTAAGAGAGTCGCTCCTCTGTGATATCCGCGTCAGATGTCCAACCTGACATGAACAAAGAAATGAAAGAGTCATTGGAGTCAATGACAATAACATAAATTAAATCAGATAATCTTCGTTGATGGATAGCACACCAAAATAAACAATTTACCGGTACATACACGACATCAACTCCCAGCGGTGTCATGAAAAGTGAATATCAGCGAGTCACGATCATTAAACTGTAACGTTCGTGATTTGAATCCTTAGTATTTCAAAAAGTGTCGTGAAGATACTGAAAAAATTATAATTGCAATATACAAAATAATATAAATTTTTTTTGGATAGGAGTCATGAAAAATTTGCGCACCTTTAAATCTCCTTGTTCATGTTATTGAAAACTGTGAACCTTCCAAACATTAGCGACAGGACTGAGTGTTATATCTAGATTACAATTACAAGTTAATTGGTGAAATGAGCTTCAAATCACTCAAAAAGATAAGAAAATATATTTTGCAGCTCTCTGCTCACAAAGTTTAATCATCTGATCCTGTTCAATGACACAACAAGATCAACTTTCTTAAAGTTATAATCTTCAGTAACTATACTAATAAATTATCAGCTGGTCAATCTCTGTAAACAGTATATAGCTTGTTTCGTCATTTCAAGTCTGCTAAAGATCAGCAAAAATCAGTTAACGTGAACGGAAGAAAATACAACGTTGACGTAATGGAATTTGCGATGCGCACTGGCCGTATCAGTTTGAAACAAACTGATTTTAGGTTAACAATTTAGGGCGCTGTTATTTGTTGTTGGTTAGCTTTAATAACCTTTTGTAAATACTTTTAACGGGTTATGCACAAAGATTTCAGAATTTGCGTTCATTCTTGCATAATATTGATACGTTTTCTCTCTTTAGGTATTCAGTTTTAAATTTTGGCTCATTATAAAGGATAAAGGAGGTTCGGCTGCCCTTTTTTTACAGATCCACTCCCAGTAACACGACCTCTTCTACGAGATTTGAGCAATGTGTTTGTTATACGCCTAGAAATTTGTCATCTGGTGTTAAACTTTGTTGTGACGCGAGTTATTCCCAGAAATTTGGCTAAGCGTGACAGCTGTCAACATTTCTCGGAAACTGAATTTTTTTCATTCTCGTTTCTCGAATTCCTTTTATCGTTTTTGATTGCAAACACCGTATCAATATTCATCTTTTCGGAAACTTTCTTTCGAAAGAGTATGTTCCAAGTCATCTTAATGTTATTCGCGGTTTCTTGTTAACACAAGAGAATGCACAGAACAGAGCACAATCAAGGCTTCCTTGACTTATCGACGCTTTCATTTTCAACACATCCATGTAAAGCGGGCGTCCATGATTATCAGTACCCTCTCAAAAAAAAAAAAAAAAAAAAGACAGAAAAATTAATCACAAATTAAATTTTGACTAACGAGTCAGCAGTTGCCAATCGCATAATGAACTTCAGGGAAACTTACGGTTTCGATCCAAGAACGATTGCTCAAAAAAGTTTTTTGTTTTAGAATTGCGGAATTAAGTTCTCATATTCAGTGCAATCCGCCCTAGTTGCGTGTCGACAAAACGCTTACTTTTCTAACCTTTTCGCACTGACTATACAAGGAAATCAAAGCTTGCTGATGAAAGAGCGATGCGTCGGATTCAATTTGAAAGGAACAACAGTTTTATTGATTTATCTGACCACTGCTATTGGAACTCTACAGAGCTCTACCCACCGTATAAACTGCTATCTAACAATTGAAGTGTTGCCGCGAAGTAACACGCATTCCAGCGCAGAGAAATTGACCCGCTTTAAAAATATATCTGCCTTTCGAACCTAGAGGACCTGGTTGGTCCAAGAATTTTTACCCTGACGAATTATTTCTGATCATGAGTGTTGAGAACCTCGAACCAACATGAAAAATGATCGCTGACGAAGATTATTTGCGATGGATGAATCAAGTTCACCGATGATCCCTCGAATTTGTTTTTCAAATGAAAATCTTCCGTCTAACTTTCAAGTCTTTCAAATACAACTCTTGCTTTCTCTTTTAAGTTCATGTCTGTCTATGATTAACTGAGCCCCAACTTCTTCATCTAGCTTATCTAAATGTTTTTTTCTCCGCATCAAACCCTTGTTGCTTAAGCTCGTTCCACTTGGTTAAATGGAATCGGAAAAGATTGCTACGGAGGCTACTGGAATTGCTTTAGTATGTGTGCGTTGGCAATGAAAGCTGGTTCGACGATTCAATTCGAACACATAATTATGAATCAGTTTTAACTTGAAATATTCAGCATATCGATTAGACGGGCAAACAAAATATCATTAACCGTAATTCAAGCTGACCAGCTGAAGACTTACCTTTTAATTGTAAAGCAAAGAATTAAGAAAGTTGTTCATCAGCTATATCCGCGTCAGATGTTCAACTTGAAATGAAAAAAAACATTGGAATCAACTTAAGTGAGTAAATTCAATCAAAAGAGTTCTCTTTGATGTATTTCACTGACAGAAACTAGGTGGATTCCAAACGGCCTGAAGGAGAAGAAAATGTAAGCGAGTCACCTTCATTAAATGTGTGATGTTCGTGATTTGAATGCTGAACATTACAATATGTTTTGCGAACTCTACATTTAAGGTACTGAAACAACTATAATAGGGACTTAAAGCAGTCAGGACGGCAACGCCACGGAAGACGTCGATTAAAAATTGAGTTTCTACTTTTAGTTAGAATTTCGAAAATGGCTGCATGTGTTTACCGTCTCATAGTGCGCCGGATCTCAAACTCAACATAACGCATAAAAGTAGCATTGAGTTCCAAATAAAAATTAAAATAATTTGCCGCCGCGGTTTCGGTTCGTAGACGACACGAAATTGGGTGATTTGACGTTGTAGTTTTGCAAAGGACGGCTAAGAAATGTACAAAGTTTTAAAACGCACATGTTGGGCTATTGTTCTGTCAATTAGATCTATTGTTTTTCCACGTTCTCGTTGCCGTAGCCTTAGTGGTTTGCTTAAAGTCCCTAATATCAATGACCCTCAGCAAGTCAACCACATCATGTTAAATTTGCGTACCTTCAAATCGCCTTGTTCATGTTATCGAAAAATACCAACCGTCCAAACATCAGCGGCAGAGAAAAGCAAGCTTCTTTAATGTACCCACGCCTGCGATTAGTATCATGTGCCAAACGGCTGACCTTATTGGACTTTCGACTAACCAATCAAGGCATATAGTCTTTACAACAGAACTGACACAAAAAAGAGTATGAAGGAGCATGGACTGGCTTAACACAGACTACCTCGCACTTTTATTTGTCTAAGTCAGGCAGTAACCTATTTCAAGCTACCGGACTAAAGATCAGCGCAAATCATTACAAATACCATTTTCGGTAACATAACCTCCACTTTGGGAAATTGCATGGAGTTTTGTTAATAAATACTTATTGTGACGCGAGCTATTCCGAGAAATTTGAACGAGCGTGTTCTCAGAAACCGAGTGTTTTGACAATTTTCCGTCGCTCGAGTTCGTTGACTCCCTCTCATTTTTCGGATTGCAACCACCATATCATTATTTACCTTTACATAAAGTTTACTGTGAAGTTTGTTCTTAGTTATCTTAAGATATCACAGAAGGAAAATTTTCGTTTTCATTCAAACTGAGATAGCGTGAATACAAGGTATATCGATTTGTGATCAGATGCAAGCAGGAGAAAAGCTTGTAAACAAAGATCATCGCGTAGCAATTCAAATATTTATTGAGCAACTGTGAGGCGAAACGTGACAAAGGAATGGGAAATAAGGGAATTTAGCTCGCGTAGGCAAAGAAAGATTTGAATGGTAGCGTCTTTAAATTCCATGAAATTTGCAAACGGAAATTTGATAAACGCAGGATATCATTTTGCACTGTTTATGTAGATCGCCTGAGGTATGCGTTTATTGTACTGCGGATTTGGATGGTTTCCATCATTCTAGATTTATCCGTGGAAGCTTTTGAGTAAAGTCACGAAGTGAGACTGAAAGAAAATCGAGACTCTAGGAGTTCTATCATTCACCTCAATCGGCTTAACAACGCAAGTTTTTGATAAAAATAATTGATCTTGTCCTATATGTCTTAAAAGATTTTGAGTCCCTAGGAACCGACTAACTGACCTAAATTTTGGTTTATCTTGTTAAAAACACGGCCGATTGACCCCAAGCCCTTTCAAAGGACTTATGGTCAATAATTGGGCTAAAGATTCAATACTAATAGCACTCCTCCGACGTCTCCTTTGAAGAAAGAAGATTGTATCTCTTTTGGTTGTGATACAAGCTAGCTACTTCCCGACATGTATGTTCCCTAGAACGCAGAAGAGTCCATAAACTTAATCATTTTTGAAATCTCCTCACGTGTGTGATTTTGATATATGCGCAACAAATCATTGGCCTTACGAGATTAGAGCCACCTTGCATTGCGTTCTGTTCAATTACGCCAGTGCTTTTCCTTCGCTTTTACCTAATTAAACGGGTGTTTAATCCTCGCTTTGTTTTCTATTCAAGAACTGCAACTCAAGTCAAAATTGCATTTGACGAAATCAGACCTTTTCCTGGGGAACACTTGCAAGTCAGGACGATTCATAATTTGTAATAATCTTTGGGACAACAACTCGCAGAGAAATTGATTCCTTTATAGGTTTTATTTCCAGGACTATACCCAGATTACAGTCAAGATGTAATCAGTACTAATAAAGATATAACCCCCCAAAAAATAAGACTGAAGCTTGTTCTAAAATATCAGTTGATTACGTTCTAAAATAACAATTTCCAATAAGAAGAGTTAGGTTTTTTTACCAAGGCTACACCTGGATTACATTCAAGATCTAACCAATACTATAAAAGATATAACCCCAAAAAATTTTAAAAAAGCACTTGCACTAATCAAGACCCAAGGTACTGAAGCGGAGGAGATTACATCATACTCGAGGAAGTCGTGATTATACGATACAGCAATTATTTCTATATAACATACTATCGGATAAATAAGACTGAAGCTTGTTTTAAAATATCAGTTGATTGCGTTCTACAATAACAATTTCCAATTAGAAGAGTTAGGTTTTTTACCAAGACTACACCTGGATTACATTCAAGATGTAACCAATACGATAAAAGATATAACCCCAAAAAATTTTTAAAAAAGCGCTTGCACTAATTAAGATCTGAGCTTCTGACGCGGAGCAGATTACATCATACTTAAGGAAGTCGTGATTACACGATACAACAACTATTTCTAACATACTATCGGATAAATAAGACTGAAGCTTGTTCTAAAACATCAGTTGATTACGTTCAAAAATATTAATTTCCAGTAAGGAGGGTTACAACGTTGATGCACATCAGTTTGAAGTGGTGATGGTGCAAAATTGTTTACATCTCAAGGAAAAACGTATCTTGGTCTTCTTCGGGAGCTTTTTCCTCTGGTTTTTTGCCTTCTTCGCCTTCTTCTTTGTTTTCATCTCTGTCATCGTCTTGTTCTTCAATGTCGTTCATTTTGTCTTCGTCATCTTCAAACTCTCCTCCTCCTGAGTGTTCGTTTTCCTCTTCACCTGTTTTTAAGGGAGAAAATATTTTCACACTAACCATTGACCACTTTCAAAAATGGCTGCCGGATTGATATTCTTTTGTTTAAATTTAAATTAGCCTTTCTGGCCTCGTTCTCCAGTTCAAAATTCAAAAGAATGGATTATCTCAAGCGAGGCTAGTGAGGCTAATATGAATTTAAACAAAAGAATATCATATGTATGATGCACGATCCTCGCAGAATATCAATCCGGCAGCCATTTATGAAAGTGGTGTATGCCTCTTTTAACTATTTTAAATGTATGCTGCATTCCCAGAAAGCCTTGCGAGCCGTACATAAGGGAAGGCGGCAGTTAGCGTCTTAAGGTTGATGTTAACTTTTTTTGTCATTGGAGCAACATAAGGAAACTACACTTAGATACTGTCCATTTTCGACAGTGCCTGTCTTGACTGTTTTTAATGTATGTTGCATTCGCAAACATAAATAGTTGGAACAGAACGACACTTTCATGTAATCTATCAGAAAGCATTGAGAGCCAGGAAATAAGGCAGTAAGTGTCTCAACAAATGTTTCTGGGAATGCGAATCCTCGGGTGATATTACTAATAAGAAGTTTCAAACTAAGAGCTTGTTAAGTAATGGGCTCGTAAAGTTGTGGGTATTGAACCATATATCAATCAAAGATGATCATCTTTTAAACTTTCTTTCAGTCTATTTTAAAGTTTTCATCGAAATGTTATATATACCTTGACAACGGTTGCAACTCTTTCGGCAGTTCTTAGACATGTAGTTAGCATACTTTCCGCGGCAATAACCAGCTGATGCCCATTGTTTACAACTATTGTTGCCATCCTGGCAATCTAAAAAAGAAGAAGAAAGAATTGCAAACACAGGCTGTTTAGATCTCAATTTATTGGATCTTTGTAACTCCAGACCTGTTTAGGAAAAATCTATTTGAGTTAAAAAAAAAGACCTTTTTTACCTTGTTCTCCTCCTCCTTCTGTTTCTTCTCCACCTGTTTCAAGTAGAAGAAAAAGATTATTGCATTAGAATTGCCCAGGGATAACACACTTTGAATTATTGATTTTGCGTTTTGAAAGGGAACTTGTGACCTGGTGACTTAGTTTTATTCTTTAAGTTTCATGATGACAATAACTTTTTCAGAGATTCTCAGAGCATGTTAATAGAGGCATATATTTAATGAACATCCACTTAAGAACTATTTGATTGATTAAGAGTGTGTATAAAAAGTTTTCTACTGCCAGACCGCAGTACCAAGTATGAGTAAGGTGGGTCCTGGAGTGGAGTCCCCCCTTGGCAGAAATATTTTACCCTTTAACTGAAAGCCTGTGATGAGCTCTGCGAGATGAGGTATGTGGTCACGGCGCCTAACCTTCGTTTACAAATTTACGCTTTTTGTACATTCTTTTCCGTTTTCAGTTGTTCCGTGTATATTTGTTATTTTATCAAGTTCGCCAGTCATTTTTGGTCACGTCACATTTCATATTTTCGGCGTGTTCATTTTATGCATTTTTTTTATTGTTTGGCATGGCTTCTTCTACTGTAGTTTTCTTGTCGCCGTTGTCACTGTGTTTTAGTCGTCGTAGTCGCCACATAATCTTGCAAGTATCGTGATTTTGTCCGTCATTTTGCCTGTTTTATTTGTATTTCGTTTTGCTCTCCTGTTCTGTATATTTAACTCATTTACGTACATTTGCCTTTAGCGAATCGCTAGTAAAGGTTCGAATATCTTGGTTTGTGGATTTCGACTACAAGGTATCCTTTATGGATAATGAAAATGCTAGAGAAGCATGATGGTAGCCAAGATTGCAGTAATCAAAGATGAATCATATTTTTTAACTTTCCTTCAGTCTATTTTAAAGTTTTCATTGAAATGTTATATATATACCTTGACAACGGTTGCAGCTCTTTCGGCAGTTCTTAGACATGTAGTTAGCATACTTTCCGCGGCAATAACCAGCTGATGCCCATTGTTTACAACTATTGTTTTCATCCTGGCAATCTAAAAAAAGAAGAAGAGAGAATTGCAAACACAGGCTGTTTAGATCTCAATTTATTGGATCTTTGTAACTCCAGACCTGTTAAGGAAAAATCTTTTTGAGTTAAAAAAAAAGACCTTTTTTACCTTGTTCTCCTCCTCCTTCTGTTTCTTCTCCACCTGTTTCAAGTAGAAGAAAAAGATTATTGCATTAGAATTGCCCAGGGATAACACACTTTGAATTGTTGATTTTGCGTTTTGAAAGGGAACTTGTGACCTGGTGACTTAGTTTTATTCTTTAAGTTTCATGATGACAATAACTTTTTCAGAGATTCTCAGAGCATGTTAATAGAGGCATATATTTAATGAACATCCCCTTAAGAACTATTTGATTGATTAAGAGTGTGTATAAAAAGTTTTCTACTGCTAGACCGCAGTACCAAGTATGAGTAAGGTGGGTCCTGGAGTGGAGTCCTCCCTTGGCAGAAATATTTTACCCTTTAACCGAAAGCCTGTGATAAGCTCTGCGAGATGAGATTTGTGGTCACGGCGCCTCACCTTCGTTTACAAATTTACGCTTTTTGTACATTCTTTTCCGTTTTCAGTTGTTCCGTGTATATTTGTTATTTAATCAGGTTCGCCAGTCATTTTTGGTCACGTCACATTTCATATTTTCTGCGTGTTCATTTTTATGCATTGTTTTTATTGTTTGGCATGGCTTCTTCTACCGTAGTTTTCTTGTCGCCGTTGTCACTGTGTTTTAGTCGTCGTATTCGCCACATAATCTTGCAAGTATCGTTTTTTTGTCCGTCATTTTGCCTGTTTTATTTGTATTTCGTTTTGCTTTCCTGTTTTGTATATTTAACTCATTTACGTACATTTTCCTTTAGCGAATCGCTAGTAAAGGTGCGAATATCTTGGTTTGTGGATTTCGACTACAAGGTATCCGTTATGGATAATGAAAATGCTAGAGAAGCATGATGGAAGCCAAGATTGCAGCAATCAAAGATGAATCATATTTTTTAACTTTCCTTCAGTCTATTTTAAAGTTTTCATTGAAATGTCATATATACCTTGACAACGGTTGCAACTCTTTCGGCAGTTCTTAGACATGTAGTTAGCATACTTTCCGCGGCAATAACCAGCTGATGCCCATTGTTTACAATCATTGTTGCCATCCTGACAATCTAGAAAAGATGAAAAAAGAATTGCAAACACAGGTTGTTTAGAGCTCAATTTATTGGATGTTTTTTAAATTATCCAGTCCTGTATAGGAAAAATATTCTTGAGTTAAAAAAGGCCTTTTTTACCTTGTTCTCCTCCTCCTTCTGTTTCTTCTCCACCTGTTTCAAATAGGAGGAAGAAATTATGGCATTAGAGTTGCCTAGTGATAACACACTTTTAGGTATTGATCTTGCTTTCCTTGTTGCTCCACCATGAGGCAGCAATCAGGTACATCGAAATTCAAAGAAATAATCTTTACGTTTTGGCTACGCACAGAGAACTATGAAGAAGGTCTCGATGGGGTGATGTCTTTCATGGCGACTTATTAGGGACCTTAAGCAGTCAGGACGTCAACGCCAAGGAAGACTCTGATTAAAAAATGAATTTATACGTTTAGTTAGAATTTCAAACATGGCTGCAGGAGCTTACTGTCTCATATGGCGCCACAGCTCAACTTCAGCATGACGTATAAAGGTATCGTTGAGTTCCAAATGGAAATTAAAACAATTTGCCGTCGCGGATTCGGTTCGCAGACGACGCAAATTTTGGCGATTTCACGTTGTTGTTTTGCATAGGACGGCTAAGAAATGTACAAAGTTTCAAAACGCACGTGCAGGGCTATTGTTCTGCCAATTAAATCTCTTGTTTTTCCACCTCCTCGTTGCCATTACCGTCGTGGTTGCTTTAGGTCCCTATTAAAACTTTTGGCCATTTTACGAGAAACGGTTATTTCCGTTACTATTAACAAAATAATTTATAAGGCTAATATTTTTTACGACTTATTGTCAACATTTGTCAATTTCTACGCCTAACGGCTTATATTCTATTGCCATTTCACGGCTAACGGTTCACTCCATTTGGACCCTCCATGAATGGAAACTGCTCATCAATGCTGTTGAGATATCTTTTTTTTTCGATATGTGCAAAACTTTTGAGTTTCTGATTTGTTTAAATAAAATACATTCTTCACTCTTAATTTTTTAAGTTTGCTTAGGGGGTCACAAGTAATTACGAATCAAATGCAACAAATTCTTACAGCCTCAAAGGACTACGACTATTGTAGCGATCAAAGAGGATCAGATTTTTTGAACTTTCTTCTATTCTATTTTAAAGTTTTCATTGAAGGATTATACATACCTTGACAACGGTTGCAACTTTTTCGGCAGTTCTTAGACATGTAGTTAGCATACTTTCCGCTGCAATAACCAACTGATGACCAGTATTGACAATTATCGTTGCCATCCTGACAATCTGAAAAAACGAAGGAAGAATTGCAAACACAGGCTGTTTAAAACTTAATTTATTGGATGTCTCTAAATTATCCAGTCCTGTAAAGGGCAAATTTTTTATAGTTAAAAAAAGACCCTTTTACCTTGTTCTCCTCCCTCTTCTGTTTCTTCTCCACCTGTTTCAAATAGGAGGAAGAAATTATTGCATTAGAATTGCGTAGTGACAACGCACTTTTAGGTATTGATTTTGCCTTCCTTGTTGGTCCACCATCAGGCAGCATACATGTACATCGAACTTCAAACAAATGTTTTTTACCTTTGGACTACGTACAGAGAACTATGAAGAAGGTCTCAATGGGATGATGTCTCATTTTTATGGCGACTTGTTAAAATTTTTGTCAATTTCTACGCCTAACGGCTTATCTTTTTTTTGCCATTTCACGGCTAACGGCTCGCTACTCAGGAAACTACTCATCGATGTTATTAAGCTATTTTTTTCGATTTGTGTAAAACTATTCAGTTTCTGATTTGTTTAAAGGAAAAATATATTTTAGTTGAAAAAAGACCCTTTTTTACCTTGTTCTCCTCCTCCTCCTTCCGTTTCTTCTCCACCTGTTTCAAATATGAGGAAGAAATTATTTCATTATAATTAGAATTCCCTAGTGATAACACACTCTGAAGTATTGATTTTGCCTTCTTTCCCTTTTTTTTATTGATTAATTAGTTTTATTAGTTGTAGGTATTGAACCATATATCGATCAAATACTGCAGCAATCAAAGATGATCATATTTTTTACACTTTCCTTTAGTCTACTTTAAAGTTTTCATTGAAGAGTTATATATACCCTGACAACGGTTGCAACTCTTTCGGCAGTTCTTAGACATGTAGTTAGCATACTTTCCGCTGCAATAACCAACTGATGCCCAATATTTAATGGATAGTTACTGAGGCATATGGCATTATGAGAAATATTGCAGCCAGCTGAGGCCTACGGCCTCAGCTGGCTGCAATATTTCTCATAATGCCATGTGCCGAAGTAATTATCTATTATAATCATTGATCCCCATGAAATCCTATTGTTCTGTGTCTGTGTTGGATCTTCGGTTTTAGTCGCACCTATTTGTGATAATTGTGATGCTCATTGCTATTGTTCTTTGTTGTGATGAATATATCTTAGATTTTAATTGTGCCGAGGGTTGTTATTGTAGCTCGTTGTTATAGTTGTTCAAAACAGTTCTAATGATGGAATTAATTCGTGCAAGGCGTGTGACACTGCTATTTTTCATACTCTATAAGCCAGAGAATTCAGTCATTTTACTCAGTGCGAACGTGGGTTTAGAAAGAGGATGGATTCGTCGGAAGACGAAGGATTATTTATTACACAGTGCTCTACGGGGAAAATTATACTGCACGAGAAGTTAAAGTAGTAAGTCCGGAAAAATGTGATCAAGAGGGTAGTAATCAGTCAGTAGTTGTTAGCACTAATTCCACAGAATTGTTATTTCCTATAAATAAACTGATGAATATAATACTTCTTAATGCAATAGATTGTGTTCCATACTATCAGTCTCCTTGATTGTATTTACTTTCAGTGTTTGAAAGTTTTAGTTGATTGAAGTAGCACTTCGAAACAAAAAATTAAGTTGCAATGAACGAGAGTTAAACGCAAACGGTAATGTTGACAATGGGATAAGCTATCAGTTTTGGTGCGCTTTATACATTAAATTTCCTAAAACAAGCTGAATATTTTTAATAATTGTAACCTGCACACTGCAATACTTTTAATATTGCAGCCTGGACACTGCAATATTTTTAATATTGCAGCATGCTTATTTAGCGCGTTTAATTATATTACCCCTGATAATTTCCCTGCTAACAAAAAGGACCGCCTCCGTTTTCCTCATACAGTTATGTTTTGTCATCTTAAAGACTACAATCGTTGATTTAATGAAGAGAGAGAACAATAGAATTTCATGGGGATCGGTAATTATTTACAATTATCGTTGTCATCCTGACAATTTAAAAAAGGAGAAGGAAGAATTGCAAACACAGACTGTTTAATTTTAGAGCTCAATTTATTGGATGTTTATAAATTATCCAGTCCTATATAGGAAAATCTTTTTGTGTTTACCTTCTTCTCCTCCTTCTTCTGTTTCTTCTCCTCCTTCTGTTTCTTCTCCACCTGTTTCAACTACGAGATAGAAATTATTGCATTAGAATTGCCTAATGGCAGTTCTTAGACTTTCTTGCGATGACCAACTGATGCCCAATATTTGGAATGCTCAGTGGTTGCCATCCAGACAATCTTAAGTCAAAAGAAATGAAGTGTAACAAAGTCTTATTCTGGCTCAATTTTTTGTACGTTTGTAAATGCTCCATTCCTGTTTAAAAAGTACATTTTTGAGTTAGTTCACCTTAGAGCATTAATAATTTCAGTTTCAGGGTTGCCTTCTGAATTATCTGCAGACTGCATTCGTTCAGTTTGTCAAATCCCGAAAATAAATTGTTATTATCTTTTTAGGAAACTCTTGGATTGGTCACCTTGATATACTGTTTCTGGCTTGACATACTGGTCTCTATTGCTGTATTATTCGCCCTTGGACAGTCTACCGAATTTTAGTGGCTGCACGCAAATGATTACAAATTTAATCAATCCTTTTATTTCCAGAAGTGATTGAAATTAAATGTAATTTCTTCCCATAATATCTATACATTATCCAGCCGACATGTAATGAGAATACTCAAACTTATCAGGTAGAAATGGGTAGTCTTGATCTAACTCCGAAATCTCGTGACTTATTTACAAGGAAATGTCTAGAAGCTAGAAGGGAGAATTAACAATCAGATCTTGGGAGTTAGAGGGTTAACAAAACTCCTATAAGGATCACGACTCTATAATTGGTTATAAACTAGCCTCAAAGATAGCGATTCGCTCAGTGGGATTTTGGGAATAGCGATGCTTGATGACATTCATGTTTGGAAACGTCGCGTTTTTTTCTGTAGTTTCGCTCGTTCACTGGTATGTTGACATTATTAACAATGACAAATTACTTTTCTTCCATCTGCTCTACGCTCTATCTGAGATCTGGGTCACATAAATGAAACCGGAAGCGACTTTCTGACCACTGGAAGAATGGATTCCAAATTACGCACGAGAAGATCACGCAAGTGTAATGCCCGATTTCGCGCGCGACGGAAAATATAGGCGAGTTAAGATCAGACTTTTCGATTTTCTATGAAGCTCAGAATGATTCAAAATAATGTGAAGTAGCTTCTTTTACTGGGTTTCGGTCAATTCAACACAGGAAGTTACACCCAGACATACCTGAGACAGAAAAAGAACGTTTTGTGGGTCCCTCTCTTAACCAGTACCATATATAGGATGGCTGACGCTCCATACGGTCACCACTGATCCAAGGTGCTGGATGGAAGTTCTTATCATCGCCTAAGAAGATGAATGATTCAAAGATAATTCAAAGATAATCACTGCATGATCAACGTCTGGAATGGATCAAGCAAGGCACTTAAATCACTGGAAGACATAAACAACGCTATTCGCAGATGACAGCGAAAGGAAAAATAGGAATAGTGACTGCTTTTTTTCAACCCTGAATCAACTATTATATGGTTATTCATGACGACAAGTCTCCAGTCGTTTGGTTCAAGATTACTGTAATTAGAAGGCCAACGAGGGATGATGTAAAAATATTTTAAAGGAGAGATTTAAGGATGGATCCTGAAAATAGAAGAAGAGATATTTTACACTAAGGCAGAATTGTGTAATCTATAAGCTTTCTGTTTAAGAAAATTGTGACAAGTTTTTTTCTGTCCTTTTTTTTCTTTGCAAAGTCGAGAAAATAAGTGTCACAAAACATGACATGAAAATTAGAATATGATAGACGTAAGTTACAAGATTTCTTGAATTCGTTCGAGGCCTAACCATACACATTTTGCAGTAAATGGTTTGAACCCGGGGGTAACATGTGAAGGTGTAGTCTGATCGTACGGGTGAGTGTAGTCCTGAGAAGGACTGTTGTCGGTGGCAGTGACTGACGTTTCGACAACCTGTGCGGAAGTCATCATCAGAGTCAAGTGAGTGATTGTTGTCAGTAGAATGTTCTTATTCCAGTTCGTGTGAAATGATCGGTTGGTTTTGCCGTGATGTTATTGGCTGTAAGACTCAAGTGACGTAAGTCGTTCGTGATTGGTCTGTTTCGGTCTGTCGGTAAAGCTAGGTTGTTCTTTTTCGGTCGTTTGTGATGTTTATGTCGTGAATGAGTCGTTTGTATGGGGCGGGTAGTTGTTGACATCTGTTTAGGGGAGTCTGTTCTAAGTTAGTAAACCAGCTTTCCAGAGTCAGTCGTTGAAAATAGTCAGTGCTGTAGGTTAGGCATTGCGCAGAGTCCCAGTCAATGTTGTGGTTGGTAAGTCGATGGTGTTCAGCAATGTGATTGCTGACATCACCTTTCCTCGTCGCCCGTCTGTGTTCAGTCAGTCTTGTTGTGAGGTTTCTGCCAGTCTCACCGATGTAGGAGGCTTGGCAGTCGGAACAATTGATCTTATAAATCGTTCCCTGTCTGTTCCTCGGTTCGTCTTTGTCTTTAACGTTGGTTAGTAACTGACGTAGTGTGGTGATGGGTTTGTGGGCGACGCGGATATTGAAGGGTAGTAAGATGCGCGAGATGTTTTCAGACATACCTTTTATGTACGGTATGGTTGCTGTAGTCGTAGGGGTTACGGTGTCGTTTGTTTCGGTAGTGGTAGTGGGTCGGTGAGTGTTTCGTCGGATGAAGTCGTTGTTGTAGTTGTTCTTCGTAAAAACACGGTGAAGGTATTTGTTCTCGTCGGATAAGCTGTCTGTCGAGTCACATACTAGTTGTGCGCGTCGTGTTAGAGTTCTGATAGTTGTGGCTTTGTGTGATGTAGGGTTGTAGGATGACTCGTCTAGTAATCTGTCGGTGTGTGTCGGTTTCCTGTAAACTGTCGTTCGTAATGAGTTGTCGTTGTGGCTTACCAGGCAGTCTAGAAAAGGAAGTTTGCCATTTTCTTCGACTTCTCTGGTAAACTGTATGTCAGTGTTTTGTTCGTTAAGGTGGTTGTGGAATGCGTCAATTTCGTCGTGTCGAACGGCGGTGAATGTGTCGTCAACGTAACGTAACCAAAGCGGTATCGTTTGTCGGCAAGTCGAAAGGGCGCGTTCCTCGATGTTCTGCATCACAATTTCTGCCATAACAACAGAAACTGGAGACCCCATGGCAGTGCCGTGTAACTGTTTGTAGTGTTTACCGTTGTACTGAAAGTAAGTAGACGTTAGGCAAATGTTTAGCAAGTCCATGATGTCGTCTGTCGGTAGCGGTAGTGGTTCGGTAGATTTTCGGATTGCAGTCTCAGTGCATTGTAATGCTAATTGAAGTGGAATACTTGTGAACAGTGATTTCACATCAAATGACACTAGTTTGTAGTCGTCAGGTATCTGAATAGTCTGTAGTTTGTAGTCGTCAGGTATCTGAAGGTGATGTCAGCAATCACATTGCTGAACACCATCGACTTACCAACCACAACATTGACTGGGACTCCGCGCAATGCCTAACCTACAGCACTGACTATTTTCAACGACTGACTCTGGAAAGCTGGTTTACTAACTTAGAACAGACTCCCCTAAACAGATGTCAACAACTACCCGCCCCATACAAACGACTCATTCACGACATAAACATCACAAACGACCGAAAAAGAACAACCTAGCTTTACCGACAGACCGAAACAGACCAATCACGAACGACTTACGTCACTTGAGTCTTACAGCCAATAACATCACGGCAAAACCAACCGATCATTTCACACGAACTGGAATAAGAACATTCTACTGACAACAATCACTCACTTGACTCTGATGATGACTTCCGCACAGGTTGTCGAAACGTCAGTCACTGCCACCGACAACAGTCCTTCTCAGGACTACACTCACCCGGACGATCAGACTACACCTTCACACATACACATTTTATTCCGTGCTATTTTCCTCCAAGTTTTTTTTCATTTTCTGTGACTTCCGCGCCGCGATGTCTTAAAGCCGGCGCGCACTTGAAAGAAATTTTTCTAGAGGGCATCTAAATATTTGGTATAAACTGACTGCCTCCTAGCAAAGATGTTTACTTGTTATTGTCCCCCACGGATCCCGACGAGCATCACCGGAAGTGGTTAACCTGGCTCCAGAAATCCATGGCATTCTTTGTTCAATGCCCCAGTTTGAATATTTCCAATTGTCAAACCTCTTGATCAGTTCAACTTTCGTTTGTTTGTTGTTGTTTGCTGTAAAAGTGTATCCCTTTGGAGCCTTCCAAATGCCTCCCCAGCGCCCTGCAAAAACAACATAGCACACCCTTCTTTTGAAAAGAAACTTTCGACCTGGTAACTAAGTTTTTTTCTCTGAATTTCATGATGATAAAAGTTTTTCAGAGATTCTCAGAGCATGTAAATAGAGGCATATATTTATTGAATATCCTCATAAGAATGATTTGATTCATTAAGAGTATGTAAAGAAAGTTTTCCGCTGCCAGACTACAATACCAAGTATAAGAAAGGTGGGTCCTGGAATGGATTTCCATCTCGGCAGAAATATTCTACCCTTTGACTGAAAGTCTGTGATGAGCTCTGCAAGTTGAGGTATTCATCATGGATAATGGAAATGTTACAGAGGCATGACCATGGTAGCCAAGATGACCGCTCTCAATATGTGGGCAATAATAGTGTAGCAATGATTCCTAATGCAAATATTAACTACTTGTGTCAACGTCCTTCTTCTTCTTCTTCTTCTTCTTCTTCTTCTTCTTCTTCTTCTTTTTCTTCTTCTTCTTCTTCTTCTTCTTCAATTTTATATTCCAAACGTCGTGTTGGGACGTTAAGGTGAAGATAGCTTGAGCAAACTCGCTGAACAAAAGGTACCAGGAGTGTTGGATCACAAAAGCTTCTTCTCTAGCATACCTCTACCTTGCTGTTACAACGTTTACTAACTGTTATCCACCCCCCCTCCCCTCCCTCAGATAAACTTTATTACCTCTGCTTTGTGCTTCTAGGCGATACTCAAACGTAGCTCCGGTCACTTCGTTATTATTCTTGATCCTGTCCGCGTACTGCAGGATAGAGAAGTCATCAGTCAACTTTGGGTCGTTTGTGTTTCTGGATTTAACATTATATGCCTTCCAGGTGTTAGTATGGCTAGTAACCAACAGCGTCCATCCTCCACCGTCACGTGTCATATCGCAGTATGTCTTGACCGACTGGGACCTTGTGGGGTAAATCTCGTAGACTCCATCAGGGTAGAAAAGTTTATTTTCTCTGGCGAGTCGTTGCAAGTGACGGCACGAAATCGCCCCTGAAACACACAGCACAAAGACAAACATATAATGAGATTAAGGGACCAAACACTATTTGGCGTTAGGGGGGGGGGGAGGTGGAGGATTTTCGGGGGAATCACATGATTTTCAGGGGGAACAGTCGTCGCCAACAGAATACAAAGGGTTAACTGCCAATGAAAGGGGGGTGAGGGAGTGAAATGACCATTCGAACGAATAATGGACAGTGAGAAAGACACTTGGTTTTTTCGAAACTGTTTCTTAAATCAAAGCTTTTCAGTCATTACTACTGGGATCATTTGATCATTTCAAAGCTCAAGCTGTTTTTCATTTCGCAGCTGTCTTCACCACTTCTCATATACCCTTCAAATTGCGTCCCAAATTTCCAGTAAAATAGAGCACCCTCATTCTTTTAAAGTTTTCGTCAGTAAACACACTGATCAATCGAACAAGAGCTGTTTCTTGGTATAAATCTTTCACTCACTTGGGCATTTCCGTGTGTTACAACTCCTCGTCTGAAGCCGGTTTCCAGAGCAGTCAGCTCCTCCATGCATAGGGAAAGGTTTATTACAGAACCGATGTCTTCTTTTTTTCCCGCCACCACAGCCTTTGTCACACTTTGTCCATGAGGACCATGCACCCCATTTTCCGTCACGCGGCCACAATTCTGCATAGGGAAGTTCGAAGTGTAAAGGATGTTAGCAGATAGCTCTCACAGAGAGAAGACAATCTGAATATCAAAGAAAAAAACTTTGGCTCTTACTTGACTTGCAACCGTCTTTGGGATTAAATGCTCCCTCGCAATGGCAAACCTTCTTATTGGTGCAGACCTAGAAACAGTTTGGAATTATTAAAATTTAAGTGGAAATTCTCAAAACTTCAGTGAGTTCTCGTGATTCAAGTCACGCATCCTACCCTTAAATAAACATTGCACTTCTTTCCCCTCAATTGCATTGAGCTCACCTCCCAAAGAGACGCCTGAGTATCTTATGTCAAAAGCTGAACTAAGCAAGCTCTTAATTACAGAGTTTTATCGCTGATTTCCAAAGCCAGAAGCAACTGAAAAAAATTCTGCCATTGATACCCGAGCAAGCAAATACCGGCTCGCTGAGAATCGAATTTGCAACACCAGATATACTTTGAACAGTGTGGCAATTTGAGTTAAAAAAAAATGGATCACTGGCCGTTTTTATCACATTAGTAGAATTATCTTTTCTGAAAGCTGTTTACTCCTTACAATTTACATACAGTTAACTGCGAAAAAAGGGGTTTCGCTGGTATGACGGTGAAACACTTTGACTGCATAGTATTTCCCAGAAAAACCTGGACATTTCTATTTGTTTTATCGAGTTTACTACTCCATAGAACTCATTGTTAAGAATTACTTACCCCTCTTCCTGCGCACTCTTTGTTACCGTACACTGGACACTTGCCAACCAGGTTAAGATAACTGAGTGACTGGCACTTGTTATTGACGCACATCTTAACATAAGCATAAGACATAAGCAAGGTTGATAAACCCTTGGACCAAGGTAAACGTGTTCACTCGGAGAGAGGGTTCACAGTATATATATATATATATATTGAAACAGGGCGTACCGTGGAGAAGCGGAATTGTGTAGAGACTGGATGGACACGAGAGAACAGACTCCTATTTGTTCTTAGAAGGACACCGAAAGCACTCTATTAACCCAGAGCTTTTATTTCTAAAACTGTTTTCTCCATGTTCAAAGCAATTCTTTCAACATCAGTAGAACTCTTGTAACCCAATGGTCGCTGTTCTTCCATACTTTTTTAACGATAAACTGATTTTATAGAAAAATGTTTCCTCCTGTGTGATAAAGCGGGGCAAACACAGAGTATGAAAGGGGTCGGCTTTTTTCCCAAACGGCTTTATAAATATGAAACAGGAACTTTGTTAGTGTTTGAGATTGTGTTTGGATATCAGTAGCCTGGGTGACAGGCTGGACTAGTCCGGAAAGGCCTAAAAAAGCGGGAAAGGTTATCATACCTTATGGGGTCCACATTTGGTTCCATCTCTTACCATTCCCCGTCCAACACTGTCACCATGTTTCAGCTTTACAGCACTGTGGGAAGTAAAAAAATTGCGCTTGACTGCGTGTTTTTGCATTTCTTTAAGAAAATGCGACCCAATAGTGATAAAACTTTTTTTTTATCGTTAGTTTTAACAGTTACGTTAAAGATAGGAGAGGAAATTTAATAGAAGGCATCCAAAAGTAAGTTTTAATACGGATTTATACAAAGAAAGACATTCCTCAAAGTCAATACAAAGATAAAGTCAAGGCCCACGAGTCTTATGTTCAGAAACTCGTCCTCGTTAGCTAGCTTACGGTAGGCATTTTTCATGTTGACCCCCTTTTTCTCAGAGGAACAAAAAGAAAATAATTCTAACCTGCATTTTTTCTTACTCCCGCGGTACAATTCTATCTTGGTGTATACCTGTCCATAGTCAACAACCGGTTTTTTTCTGCTGTTGTCTTCACATTGAAGCTGGCCGCATAAAACATCCCTTAGAGAAAATATCTTATAAGTTGTTCCCAAGCTAACACTGAACGTTAGACACCTCCTTACACACAACACAAGAAACTTGATCAACTAAATGAAAGGACTTCACCAAAATCAAATCTTACAAAGGTCAAGTTTGAAGACTCTTAATGGTTAAATCAGACATTTTATTTTCTTATCACTTTTTTAAATTGTTTTACTTGTTCTCTAAGTGTAACATAAGCGTCTTTTTTCTCTTAGAACGAAATCGCTTTTTTATTAATACATTCAAAAGTTTTAGTATGTACAACAAAGAGTTACGTCACCTACTTTTGGTTGTTTATCGAGAGCTCTTTTGGTAGTAAGTAGAGTAAACTTGATAAGTTGATATATTTCCTTAAGTATGGTACTCCGCTCGCCAACTGAAGGGAATGTCATTTACCTTGCAGCACATCTTTTCATGGTGTTTGCATCACATGTACCGTATCCTTGAGCCCCAGTGTTCAGTTTGTCGTAGCATCCTTTTTCAGCGTTTACAGCGGCTAAAATAGGTTAAGTTAGTATCAAATGAATAATGGAATTATTTTCTAGAGACACTGTGATGCTGCGTCAGAGGGAGGTATGACAAGATAATATTCTTTTATCTTCTAAGTTGATAATGTAAATTGGCCATCGTAAAGAGTTTTTAAAGCTGACGTCAATTAATTCCAATAGAACCGAGAGGCTTTTAGCATCCAAAGAGTCTAACTGGAGGGTTTTAGATCATATTCCTGTCGGGTGAACTCGTAATATCGTCTATTTTAGTATTCTACCAGGAAAAAAACATCATGTTCGAAATAATTCATGAAACTTGTGGAAGTAAGACACCTTTATTTAGGAAAAAAAGACATCTAAAAAGGACTGTAGATAACATGCAAATCTTAAGAAAGAAGCAAAAAAATGGCCACATTTACTTACTGGCTCCCCATAAGTCCTTGCACTGAGTGTTATGAGTTTCGGTGCACTTTCCAAGGTAACAATAGGACTGACAAAAGAGAGAAAACGAGAAAGGTTCTTAGGAATAGACAACTGACTGTGAGTAATTAAAATATCCTCTGCTTACATCAGAGTTTTGGTCGTCACCGCTCTCTGCGTAAGTTTTCCACCGCTGACCATCGTCACTGTAGTGTAAGAAGAAGCCAGTAACCCAGTCGTACCAGTTTCCACGTCCTTGTATCAGGATCTTACTAACAGTTTTAACCTAAAATTGCAAAAGGATGAAAATGGCAATAGAGAAAAGTGCATATATTAGGGTAACAACTAAGTTGAACTGCATGAAGATGGTCAGTTACGTGTGGCTCTGTTGGCGAAAGATATATTCGTTCGTAAGACATAACTCTGAAACAATCATGTCTCAAATATAATGACTCCATCATATGACCCATTACAACTGTCATAGCATTGCGTGCATCTTTTTTTTTTCGGATGATTAACTGGGTTGACGACAGACAACACTGTAAAACTTTCGGCTTTCGATTCTACTTAGTAGCGCTTGAATGACGCTTGACCTTTCCGGATAAGTCGAGGAATAGGGATTCATTCCAAAGCATTCTATCATTCTCTCTGCTTTACCTTAACCTATCTTGCAAGTAGGAGTGAAACAGTTTGGTTAGGTGGTGACATTTAGACCTTTTTCATGCTGTTCACAATTCTTTGGTCGCTGTTCTTTCACCCTCACACCTTTGCATTTGTCCGCGTACTTTGTATAAGAAACCAGGGTGCTTTTTTATTGTTCACAAACCATTCGACTATTCTAGTTTACAATGAAAACCTACCTTTCCAAGGTCAACTTGAAGATATTCCGTTTTGCTTTTGGTTCTGGCACACCAGAATTTCTTGCCGTGGAGCCTTGCATAATGAGGGAGTTCCTGACCTCTTACTGAGGAAGCAGTAATCTGGCGATCTTTGATTTGACCGTTCTGCATTCCAAGTGGCTCCAGACAATCTATAAGTATACATTTCATTACTATGCAGTGTATTGAAAAGAATATATGCACAAATTTTCTCGGAATGGATTTAAGTCCATCTCTGGGTACTTACTTCCCGCTCCACACAAATCCTCATCGCACGCATTTGGTAAATTTTCACCGAAAGGTTGTGGCTACTTAACATATCGACAGTGATTTAGCATGGTCTGTCTTTTTTATCGACAGCGATATTCGTCATCACAGTGGTCAAAATGTTGTGGACTAACGAGGTGCAGCCGAGAGAGTCCGCAAATGAAAAGATTCTTTCAATGCGTGACACGTTGTGTGACACGTTGACGCGTGAAACGTCGTCGGTACTCTTATCGACCATGGCAGATTGGCCAATCAGATTGCAACATTACTGCCGATTGTGTTTGGATATTTTACACTCCTGGTTAGGAATAGGCGCAAGAAAGGAACAGTGTCTCAAGCACATAGCAAAATTGAGCCCGCTCAGGGCTTGAAAAGGATCTTTTTCATGTGGGAACCATCGCGTAAACCCCGAGGCCATCGCTTTTCCTACAACTTATCGTTTAAAAGTGTAATATCTGGTAAAGGGTGTACCTTGTTTCCCAAACCACAGCTGTAGCCTTTGCTGATCGCATCCAGACCATAATACTACATGTCGTCCGTTGCCTGGCCAGTATCCTGTAGGGTGAACACATCTTCCAGACTTGACGTGCTTTAAAGATCGCCCTATTAAACAAACACAAAAACAAAAAATAGCCACCAAAAATCAAAAATGGAATACAATTAACTAGAAATGTCTCTGAGTTCTGTAACTCTATATTAGAGAACTCTTCGTAGAACTGTTTGAAAACTTTTTTGTAAAAAAACTGGCACCCGATAAAACTTTTCGTTGGGAGTCCCCTGCCCCCCTCCCCTCCAAGAGACACGATCATAGAGGTTTTGCACAGCAGCCATGTTGGATGGCAGGAACAATAGATTATTTTACCCACGGGAAAAATTTTTCTTCCTTATGCAAAATATTTTCATTGTTCCTGCCATCCAACATGGCTGCTGTGCAAAACCTCTATTGACGGAAACCACGTTACCTTACAGAACAAATATCTCTTTTGAAATTAGCTAACAAGGTGAATATATGTACCCCTCTGTTGTATATCTCAGTTTAAGAGGTGACTACTACTATGCATTTCTTTAGACCTACCGTTGGTTCGCACAAATTTCGAGTCTGCAACTTTACAATTCCTGCTAACAACAATTTTTGCGCCATTATGTGTTCCGCCATTTTCGGGACAGACCAATTTCCCACTGCAAGCGTGGCGTAACAATCCGTCTCTACCATGTGTGAATTGAAATTGTCTCTCTGAGCAAATGGTACCGGATGCAAATATGATGAGGTCATTGTCACGTGGGGAACAACTCTTGCTAGATGGAGTCAGACACAAGTCAAAGTTCATTGACTTCAGTGGTGTCGGGGCAGTTGGACTTACTATCAAAACGAATATAGAAAAAACATGTTAAAACAGAATGGTTATTTGACGTTCGGGCCCACTTTTCTGTATCTTCAGTATTCCTCTTTCAACTCACAATACATTGCACTGTTGATCCTAACGCTTTGAAGAACACGTTATGGCACAATGACTCAATTGTCTAGTATATATACGACAACTATGGATAGCATTGTAGCATGCCATTACCTTCATGCGCAGAACATCCCATAAAGTCAGTTCTTAGACAGGGCCAGCCATGCCAGTATTGAGGATTGATACGAAGATATCGAGCGTTGATTTTAGGGTTCAAGTCCCTTGCGACCACACTGTTGAAATTAGTGTTTCCCTGTACAACCTTCAATACATTACAAAAAATTAAATATTGGCAAAAGAAATAAAGTATAACTTTCAATTCATCAAAAAATAGTTTTTAAATGACTATATTGACCTTCAGAAACCCTATTGTTGGAAGGGATCAACAGATTTATAGTGCTTTCCAGCCTTCAGTGACGCGAGTTAGATGTAAACGGATTAAGATAAAAATTGCGTGTAGAACGTGTGATTATTTTTTTTCTCAGTTCGTGAGCTTGCGTATGATATAAATCTTGCGATCTGAATCGCTCCGAGGGCGACTGTATTCTTCCATCCGGCCCCCTCTCAGCGGGCGATGTCTGTTTCGTGTTAAGTCGCTTTGTGGAACATGTCTAGCCACAGGCAGCCCAAGCTCACTACTAGAAAAGCAGTTTAGCAGTTCAGTTGAACACCAACATAGCGCTAACTCGCCGAAAACGCTTCAAAATGGCCTGAGACGTTAGGAATCAACAAAGAAAACAACAAGGCAATAAGGTAAGCCCATTTTATTTCAAAACAAGACATCTTTTTCTCTCTTTTAAGGCAAACCGATAACATCCCATACAAACCTTTATAAATATAAAACGTTACGCAACACGGTAAGAGTCGCTTCCGCTTTTCTAGCAGTGAGCTTGGGCTGCCTGTGGTCTACCTTCATTGCAATTTTTCATAAAAATAAAACTTGTTTTTCCGGCTGGGCAGCATTTTCAGTAAAGACACGACCTTGAGCCGATAACTAATGCTAACTATCTCTCTTCTCTCTCTCTTAAATCCCTTTGGTTTTTCAGCAAAAACTGATTTCTAAATAAATTCTGTTCTGTTAAATTTGCTTGGAAGCCTTTAAGTTACCTTTACCAGTACGTAATTAAAAATATTTCGGTGAATAACATCTGTTTTCTTTATTAGCTACTTGCTAGCTTGGTGGTACTACAGTAGAAGTCAAATAGCGTTTTCAGCTAACTGAGAAACATACCGTTTTTGCCTGGCTGCATGGATATCCATTGATGATGTAGCTATCTGTAGGACACTGAAAAAAATCAGAGAGATCAGCAGCTTATAAAGATTAGCATACTATAGGTTTCTCTCGGATAATTCGAAGTAACAATTTCCGTTAGAGCCCTTTTTCGATTGGGTATCGTGCTACCAACTGAAATCCAAAGTAATTGCAGCGGCCAATCAGAAGAAAGGAAAAGAACCTGCAGAGAGAGTGAGAACTTAAAGTGTTAACGAGCAAACCACCTCAAAGCTCGAGAGTGGTGCGAGTTTCTCAAGACAAATCACACAACAAAGTTAACCAAATTCAATGCAATCCTAGACTACATACAACACTCAATTGAAAAAGGCTCTATCAAGATTTAAACCCAAATTGTGCTAGACATGAGTGATTCGCTAAGACACTGACCCCTACACAGCATGTATTGTGATTTACAAAATTTATACATATGACTAGTGGCAACGTAGGCAGTGAATTGATAGATTAATACACATAAATATCGCAGCTGATATTCGGACCATTCCTGGCGGCGCTGCTTGCTCATTTAAGTTGGTTCAAACAGATTGTATACAGTAAAAAAGCAACTATAGATTCAAACTAACCCACGCTCTCACACGATGGTTGTCAATGATTACACCATAATTTCCGAGTTGGATTCTTAACGTTACTTACGTCTCTTGAACCACCAGTGCAGTATTCTGGAACATCACAATCAGTTCTGACCCCACGACATAACGTTCCTTGTTTCTTAAACTAAACAAGAATAAATCGCAATGATAATAAGTAAAGCACCAGAAACAATCAGTTTCAACAACCAAACATCCTAAAAGTTCTGTTTCATTTTATTTCGAATCACAACCTTCGCATTTCATTTGATAAAATTTACCTATTAGCCAGCAAAAAATATTTATTTATTCATATGTGATGCCTTTTTTCTACTTTTGCAGGAAAATATACCTTAAAATTCAGATAATTTTAATGAATGAATGCATAAAAAATGCTGAACCTGTTGACACCTTTAAACGCTTATTGAAAACTTATCTTTTCAAAAATTAAGCCACCAGATTTTTTTATATCGTACGTTGTCAAATATATGTATAACACGTAATACTTAGTTTAGATAGAGTAGCGATAATTGCATGTATAGGACTTTTTTTGAAATTTTGTTAATTGTAATTGTAAAGCGCATAGAGTTCAATTTGAATGCGCTATATAAGAACTTATTAGTAAATTGAATTAAATCGAAAATATTTTTTTCTATCTGGCTGTACATTTTTGCCTGTGTTTTCGTGTTCTACATTTACGATCACATAGAAGAAACGTTCTAGAGTTTTGATTAATTATCAAGTAAAAAAAGAGAGCCCTAAAGGCGAGTTGCATGGAAAAAGGAGAGAAAGTAGCACCGAAAAATTAAGGTCAATATTTTATTTTTAATGAGAACTTTCTTACATTGCTGGTGGAATCAGTTAAACTTCTATAATTCCTGATAAAAATCGGTCTATTCTTTAATCAACACTTCTATCATGATATTAGAGCTCTGTTACCACGCAGTTCTTGCAGCAGGAGTGATGTAGGTCACTGCACTGTGCTTCCATTTTAAGAACACATTTGCTGGGTTCACAGCAAGGATCTTTGGCCTGACACATCTGAGGAGATTAAAACCTTTTTCATTATTCCTGATCGTATCAGAAAAATGAATGCTGTCATAAGTAATCAGTTATTTTAAGTGTTAGACAACCAAAACTGGTCTTTCAAAGTTGACAGAGCCATCATGACAAATTACATTTAAAGCTGATTAAACAAACACAAATTAATTTATCGTAAATGTTTTCATGATAAAATTCTAAACCCTGAAATTTCTAAAAATGAATGTTTCACCACTAAAGTGGGTTATGGCGCCAGATTGTACAGTTTTCAGTAAAGCACTAATCCTTTTAAAACAATTCGTGATAAAGTATATAACTAGGGTATTGTTGCTATGGTGAATAGATATAGTATCTTGATATGAAACCTTTAGCTATTTTAATAGCTAAATGTTGAAACATTTAGAAAAAAAGGCCCTCCTGTTCTTGTGACATTGGTGTCACTGTGGTATCCTTGATAAAGATCACTACTACTGCTTACCTCAGGAGTACCACAGTCGCATTCCTCCCCTTCCTCGCGTATTCCATTTCCACAATAGCTGTTGTAGGACTGAAGGAAAATCAAAAGAACCAACAGTCTCAAGATGTTATTCTCGCTGCTGGGGCGCACGTTTTGACCGAAATCAAAACCGAAGCGGTGTTCAAAAATTAAAATGTTGGGATTTTCAATTGTCAGGCATCACCTGAACGCTGTCCAAATTTTAACTGGAAAGTGAGCTCGTTGTAGGCAAGCACTCCGTTACATAGGGAATACCTTCATTTTGGCGAGATTTTAAGGGCTGCTCAATAATCAAAATTGCAGCACTGTTTTTGAGAGTTTCCTAGTGTACTTTATAAATTTCCAGGGCTATTTTACAAAGTTCCTCAAAGGTGTTCCTTTTTAAGGAACCCCATAAAAGCGGGATAATCCTTATACAAATGATCACGTGAAATATTCCCCCTTTTTACGGTTACCTTGTAGGTTGGTACGTTGTACATGCATGCATCATTGACCTTTTGAAGCGACTTAAGGCTGCAATCCGAAAATCCTGGAAGTCTAGTCCTGAAATTGATATTGGCAAAATTTCTCGTCAGATTTTATATAATGCAAAGATAGAAGATATGTACACATCACCCACTCAGGAAAAATCCTCCAGGAACATATAACTGCGATGCATTTTGTCTTGCTTTTTTAATGCTGCTCTGTTTTTGTCCAAATTTTTTGTCTTCAATATTGTCTGCGTTTCTATATAATGTTTTGTTGAATAGCTCAACATTGGAAAGCCATGAACGAAAGAGTGGTTTACCTTAACTCGGATAAAAATACTCCAAAAAAAAACAGATCACAAAATAAAGAAGGAGGTTAGCTCAATGGATAGAGCGCTGGACTGTTGTGCGGGAGGTCAAGGGTTCGAGCCCCGGCCGGACCAACACTCAAGGTCTTAAAATAATTGAGAAGAATTTGCTGCCTTTCTATAACATCAAGAAATGGTTAGATACTCTAGTCTTCTCAGATAGGGACGAATAAATGGAGGTCCCGTCTCCTGCAGGGTAGGGGCAGGAGACGTTAATTTCCCACGCACGAGATTACTGTGTGATGGATATCCTCCCCTGGGGTGGGATGGTTGGGAGGGTGGACTAGCACGAATGGAAATGGACTAAATTAAAATAAATTAAAGTGTAACTGAGTAGTGTCGGTGTATCTCATTGTCAAGTGTTTTGAGAATTACTTACTTGTGACCTCCCATGATGCAGCCTCGTGGAGTTAAGCACTTGCAGGCCGCTTTATGGAGACGAAGATTTCAGTAAGAAAAATGAGAGAAACAAAAATGGTTAGGATGCACACTTTAACAAAATTAGAAGTTTAAAATTGTGAAATAACTTTAAAAAACTCTAAGACTAGGTTTACACTAGAGGAGAGTTTTTCGGATTCGTAAATGTTTCCGGATTCATCAATTTTGGAGTATTCGGATTCGTAGGCGTTTACACTGAAAGGATATTCGGATTCCTGACCGTTTACACACAACGACAACTCCGGGAACATTCCAAATGGAATGGTTACCAAGACCAGTGTTGTTTCGTCGTTCGATCGACAAAGTGAAAATGCCTCCCCCAAAAAAGGCTAGAGTAGATCCAGATGCCACTGAGGCAAATTTGAGTTGGACAGATGCCAAGCAGTCTACGTCGTCGGCGATTAAGTGTGGCTAACGTTAAACTTCCTTGCAATAATAATTTGCGTTTCTTCAGAAATACTGCGGTACACATGATAAAATTTATCGCCTGAACCTGCCACAAGATTAGGCAACCGGAGACCGCCAGCAATGTTAGCACCAGATCCATTTTGGTTTCACCGCAAACTCAAAAGATTGCAGGTGGAAATAATATCCGGATTCGAGAAAAAAAGCGGTTACACGACAAAAATTTCCGGATTCAAAAGTTATCGGATTCAAAGTTCCCACTTTAAATTCCGGATTCAAAATCTCCGGAGACACGGCCAAACCGGGAAGTTTTTATTTCGAATTCGTCCACTTTCGTGTAAACGGCAGAATGAATCCCGTCTGTGTGTCTGTGTGTCTTTATTGTTCAAAAGATAAAATTACATATCTTATGTTACTTCTAATACAGGAAGTACACTTTCACAAAGCTACATTATACTTAAAAACAATTCTATTAAAAAATGTATTCTTAAAACGGTTTGTGCGAATAGCGGGCATGACAGGGGATTTATTTCTCAAATTATACTTCGTGATCTTGGTCTCAGGGAAGTAGGCTCTAAGAGGATGGCTCAGGATAGTTGAAACCTTGCGACAAATTTTGTGATCTTGCGTTTTAAGTAAGTCACCTATCACTAATTTCTTAGATATGTATTTACGTTTAAAACAACGATCTAAAAACTGCTGGGCTATAGTTAGCTCTGACTCAGAGGCCCCATGCACAGATAGAGCATAAGTGATATTAGGTAGGACAATGGAATTAAATAAAACATCTACTTCTGCTTGGCTACATCCTTCCTTGCGGAGGCATCTGATAACGTATAACCCTTTATTAGCTTTACCTAACTTTTCTTTTAGGTGAGTACTGAGTACTGAGTACTCAGTACTCACCTAAAAGTACTCCCGTACTAAAACGTACTCCAGTACTCCCGTACTAAAACGTTTCGGATTCATCATGAATCCGGAACAATTTCCTCTAGTGTAAACCTAGTCTAAGACTTCTGAGTCAAAATTTATTTCGATAATGGGAGAATAATAATTAATTAATAATAATTATAAAAATAATTATGAAATATTAATTAATACGTTCGGTCTTATTAGATTTGTGTAATAATTATGAATTCAAGCAAATTTTAAGCTAAAGTTTCAAAGTTATGTTTCTGCATCCTCATCTATGTGATCAAACCTTGTAGGTATCGTGTGCATTTTCATGTTGTCCTAATATTTATCTTACGTAACTCTTAGCCAAGATCATCTCTACAATTATTTTACAATCAGAAAAAGCTTTCTGTTGTCATGACACCGATAAAACATGACTTTGATTTAGAAATTTTCACTATTCTTACCTGAATCGTGACCGAACGCAAAGTTGTGACCTAGTTCATGAGCTACAACTACATAAGGGCCAATGATACTGCCGTAATCCCACTACAAAAAAAAAAAATACATAAATAATAATGATACAGGCGATGTTTTTCTTCCCTAGTGTATGGACATCATCTCCCCTAATATTTTTAAGGAAAATTCACTATTAACTATGCGTCGACTATTAAATTCTAGAAAGAGAAAGAAATTTCCCAGTAGTAGGAGCGAGAATGCGCCCACCAGCTTCATTTCGGCGGATTAAAATGCAAAAGCCCACGCCACATAAGAAAGTATTTCGATTGAGAGCCGTAAATCCAAACAGAGGTAATTACAACAGCCAATCAGAAGGGCACAGGATACAGTAAAGCAAAAACATTGCAATTCTGGGCCGGGTTGTTCAAAAGTGAGTTGAATTAGCCCAGGGTTAATGTGAAATTTGATTTCGGATCTGAAAGCTTTGAAAGAAAATTCAGCTTAAATCCATTATTCTACAATTCGATGATTAAATTAATTGGGAAAATTATCCCAAAACGGCTTTTGGTCAGAGAAATATAGAAACCTGGATTAAAATTTGGCCCTGGGTTAGCGCTAATCGGCTTCCGAACAACTGGGCGCTGGATTACGTTCGATAGGCAATGGAGGCCTCCTCTATCGCGAGTTTTGGCTAAGATGGTTTAGTGGCAGAGATACGTGACCCTCGTATGTCAGAAATTTCACCAATTTCCATCTGGTAAGGACTCAATTACCTCGAATGAAAATAGACGAACAAGAATTTATCGAGTAGTTTATGTTAACTGAGCCTACATCGTTTACTTGCCTACCTGCGGAAGTTCCTCAATAAGTCAAAAAGAAATCCGATTACTGGTGGTAAGCGGACACTTCTTCAGTTTTAAAGTTACTTCTTCGAATAACTTACGGCGTTAATAGATGCTGAATTGCCTCCACACATTGCATTGACCCATGCTAGACCTGCAGTAAAATATTTCCCTCCTTTGTCCCATGCTCTGTGACTGAAAAAAAAAATGGAGCAAGATAAATATGGAAAACATATATTTTCCTCGACGACCAAGGTTTAAAACCAAATCCACGAGACCAGCTAACGACAAAAAACGAACGTTTGTTGTCTACTGTCGACCAGTTTCCCCAATAAGTCGTCCTAATTCAGTACGCCTGGATATTTTGCGGGTTTCACGGCTTTTTTCTGTAAGCTACGTAGAGAAGTATAGTATGTGCATAGTATTTACATCGATCTCCGATGAGTCTCATCACAAATGAATGATCTAACACACAGCTGGTAAGACACGGAATTTTTTGGTCCTTTTGGCAACCAAGCGAGATTGGATGATAGAGGGTTACCGGAGAAGAGTACATTTTTTTTTTGCCGCAAAGGACACTATGTTCTAGATTATATGTTGAACTCTAAATGCTCCTCATCGATCTTTTAAGAAGATTTTACCCTCATGAAAAGAGTTCTTCTACAATCGGAAAACGTAATCGAGCTAAGAGGTGTGAAAAAATATTTCATTCAAATGAAAAATTCTACCTTAGTAAAAAAGCGTTGTCATGAGGGAACCTTGTCACCAAACGATTATTTCGATAGGCCCTGAAATTGCCTAATTCAGGTCCTGACTTTGGCCCTCTCCGGAAAGGATCTCCTTTTGTCCAGATTTCCAAGTACTTTAGAACTATCCTGATATTGATTCGCTGATAGATCTAAACAAGAGACGGAAAGAATCAAAGAGGAATAATTTATGAATTCTTCATTAACTGCTGCTATGCTGAGCAATAAGAAGAACTGCGTAATGATTGTATACTTATTGACAGCAAAATCAAGTCAGATCAAGTCACCAGAGCCTTTTTCCGTTTTGGGAAATTTCTGGGATTGAAAGAAGTAACCTATACAAAAAGGGGCGAACCTAGGGGAGGGGTGCAGGGGGAACGCAGCCCCCTTTCCCTGACCCCTGAGATGACTTGTGGCTTTCTAATATAAGTTCACGGTTATACAAAATCTGCTTCATCGTTTGCTTTGTATTCTCAGTGCTTCAGATTACGTTGTTGCCTAATCATAAGCTTTCCTCTTTGCTGTTCGCTTTAAAATTTGTACACGTAACTCGTAAGTCATGTAATTCATTGGCAAAGCGCCCCCTTCTAAGAAGAATCGTGGATGCGCCCCTGCAAAGATCTATTGGATGAAAAAACGACCTCCCTCCCCCCCCCAAAAAAAAGGACACCTTCAATGTACGATTTGAGCCGGTGATATCATCACCCGAGTAATAATCATGATCCTATCGCAATGTAAATGTTTGAGACATTTTGATAATTCCAATACAGGGTATTCAGAGTCCCCATTCGGTACACCATTAGTATAAATTGTTTTAGGTGAGAGAGATGATCGTAGGATGTCCAACAATAGCTGGACCTCTCAGCTCTTGAATTCTCAGAAGTGAAAAAGACAGAATTTCTCCTTACAATATCAATACAATATCAAGCAGACAAGTGATGAGAATAAAGAAAAATATCAATGACGAGATAATTAATTAATCCAACACTAATCCAATACCAATCCAATGCATCATAAGCATTGTACAGCAGACTGGGAAGGGAATTACTGATGCGATATTGGGAGGGAGACGTTAAGCACCAGTCTTTATTCTCGTCATTGAAACCGTTGTAATCTGTTTTAAGCTCGGTGTAACACCTTTCAAAAAATTATACTTTGATTTCAGTGCCAACACTATTCTCTAATGTGATAATTTACGTGTCTTTGTAGACATTTTTTAATAAGTAGTTTTTTAGAAAAGCTTTTCAAGATAAAAATTAGTGATATTAATTTTCAACGACGTTTCGACCTCGCTGAGGTCATTTTCAAGCTTATGAAAAGGAAAATTTTTACATATATGTACTAAAATTCAAGACGTGGGAATGATAAAGGCGATAAAATATGGAAATATGTAAACGCTAGGCGTAAAATGGGAGTGATAACATTACAAAGGAGACGATACGAATAAATTAATATGAGAGCTGACGAAAGTAAAACTATAAATTATACGAAGATACCGTAAATTATTATAAAAATAGCTTTGCGCGGATTGAGTCTGACTGTTTGTTCAAGCTTGACTTAATTTCTTTTATAAAAGCATCTCGTAAATTAGGCAGTCCAGTTTACTTTTGCATTTCTTCAGGATTTTGAAACTGTGAGCAATAAGTAGACACTTCTTCATAAAAATCTTATTTTTTGACTGAAGTACGCATTTTGTGTAAAACATCGAGCACCCATCTAAATAAAATATTCCATTGACGTTCAAACAATTAATATACTTATTTTTCTTATATTTTAATCGAACCTAGTTCACAACCTTTTTTCTTTTTATTTTAGTGAAAGACAAATGTGTGAACAATATGAGGGAAGGAAAGCTAGATAGGGTAAAGCTGTAAATATAACTTACCGCATCAACAGCGTTTACTAATGTTATGACTCTATCTTGGACGACATTTTTATCCCTGTTATATTTCTGGTACTGTTGAAAGCATACAGCATGATTATTTTGGTGAAATTCAAGAATAAGGAAAATTTTCAAAACATTTCAAAGGTTAGCCAGATCTCAGGAATAATCCTTTGGTGATAAAAACTGTCAGCCTGGCCATTGTGCGTTTTTAAGATGAACTTAAAGAATAACATTAGAAAATTACCTCCTTAATCCCACCCCACTCCTCCCTAAACCCCCCCCCCACCCCCCATATAGGAACATAAGAAATTAATGCGACTTTAACGAGAGAAACAAAGCCAGTAGTGGAAGCAGGGGATGAGGCATTTAATCCAAGTTTTAATGCTTAGCGGGTGAGTGAGTGAGTAGTTGAATTTTGGCTTCTAGCTAAACCTCATAGTATTATTGATGTTATGCCATGAAGTAAAAGTGAAGGTAAATGCACTTGTTCTGATAATCACCTTGGGAAGCAAAGCATTTATCTTTTGAGTACTCACCATTTCATAGTCAACACAAACAAAAACCTCGAGGTATCGCGTCTCATCTGTTGTCAGATATTTCTTGTAGAACTCATCAATATGGCCGGATATGCCTCGACTCTCCTAAATGGAAAACAAAACGATCAAACATGTTTGTTCAGAATACAAACGTGAGTCTTGCCTATTTATCCACTTATTTGTCTTTTTGTTTCTTTACATATATATCTCTCTAAAAATTAAGCACCTACCCTAACAATTGGCCCAAAAGTTTCGTCCAAGGAAGGGGAGTCTGCTTGAGTTTCTTTGACTCCTGAAGAAAGAAGAATGTTGATCAATATTATTACTGAAACATACCAACCGCTATGTACGCGACATCATGAATAAGCACTAGAATTTAAGGCAATTTCCCCGTGGGGGTAAATTTCTTCAAATGCCAACAGCAACAATTCAAAACATAAAGGCTGAAAGTTTGGCGCAGCTCCGCTTTCTACATATAAAATAACATACAACCCACAATTCCTCCATTCGCTCTGACGAAGGGCTAACGCTCGAAACGTCAGCTTTTTTATTCGTTACGGTGGCCAATTTACTATTTCAACTTAGTTGATATAACCAACTACAACTCAAAACAGTTTTAAATTTTTTGAAGAAAAGTAAAAAGACAAACGGATTAAAAGTTATGTTTTCGCAAAGTAGTTTAAACTTTTCAGTGACTTACCACACTTAGGGAGAATGTCTCGAGAATCGTCTTGGGCTCTTCTGACACTGTGAGTTTCATTTTCCTGCAATTTGAAACAATAGTTGTTTTTAATAAGCAAAAAAAATACAGAAGCAAATTTTGAGCTTAAAGTATTATATGACGAAAACCTAGCTACCACAAAAGTCAGGAGTGAAGAGTAAATTTAAACAACGGCCTCAAATAATATACATGAAAAAGCAAATTTTGAAATATTCTGTATAGCAAAGTTCAGACAAGAAATGTTTCTTATAGTTCGTCGTAGTTATACCATGTAATTACAATTCTTTCGGTCAGAAACACTTGCCTCATGTCCAGTAACTGGTACGATGTAAAAGCTTTCATGACCATCACCTATTAACCCTCTAAGAACAAAAAGTGAAATTTCTTATTTACATATCAAGACACGTTCAATGATACGCAAGCAATCTAGCATTTTCTTTAATTTCCTTTTCTAAACTGTGCGATTAGTACAGAAAACCAGCACCCACTAACCAGTCAATCAAGTGGAGATCTTCAATCAATTACGATTGGATCAGTCACATTTTCCCGCGCCTAAAACAGTTTACTCATTTGAACTTTGTATTTTCGTTGGGTCACTGTAATATTAACTTTTATCGTCGTTGTGCTCTACTGACTCTGTGAGTTCCTTTTTCCTACAATTTCCTACAATAGTGGTTTTAAATCAAACAAAGAACAACAGAAGCAAATTTTGACACTTGCCTAGTGTCTGTTGACCTCTTTCGTCGCCGGGTTCCACTGACTCTGTGCGTTCCATCTCCCTGCAATTTGAAACAATAGTGGTTTTGGATGAAACAAAGAAAAATAGAAGCAAACATTGAGCTGAAAGTTTTATATGACTAAGAACTACCTACCGTAGAGGTCAATAGTGCAGAATAAAATTGAAAAGTTGTTTCAAATAATATATATAAAAAGCAAATATTGAAAATATTGTGTTTTGGAAAGTTTAGGCATGAAATTTCTTTTTTCAATACTTAATTTCGTCGTAATTCTACGATGTAAGTACACTTGTTTCAGTTAAACACTTGCCTCATGTCCAGTCTCTGGTAGAATGTAAAAGGTTTCATCGCCATCATCCATTAAGCCTCTAAAAACAAAAATTGACATTTGTTATTTATATATCTAGACACTTTTAATAGATACGGAAGCAATCCAGCATTTTCTTGAATTCCCTTCTTTATGCTGTGCGATTGGTAAAGAAAACCAGCACCAACTAACCAATCAACCAATTAAATGGAGAAATTTAATCTAGAACGATTGGTTCGCTCACGTTTTCCCGCAACTAAAACAGTTTACTTATTTGTACTTTGGATTCTTTATGGGTTACTGTAATATTGACCTTTTTCGTTGTTGGTCTCTACTGACTCTGTGAGTTCCATTTTCCTGCAATTTAATACAATGGCAGTTTTGAATAAATCAAAGAAAAATGGAAGCAAAGTTTGAGCGTAAAATTTTATATGGCTAAAAACTAGCGACTATAGAGGTGAATCGTGAAAAGTAACATTTAACAATGGCGTTAAATAATATATATAAAAGCAAATATTGAAAATATTGTGCATAGGAAGGTTCAGGCATGAATATTTTTTGTGTGCTCGTCGTAATTCTATGATGTAATTACACTTATTTCAGGTAAACACTTGCCTCCTGTCCCGTCTCTGGTACAATGTGAAAGGTTTCATTGCCATCATCTATTAACCCTCTAAGAGCAAAAATTGATATTTGTCATTTACATTTCAAGACAATTTAAATATATACGGAAGCAATCCAGCATTTTCTTGAATTTCCTTTTCTACAATGTACCGCCGATTGGTACAGAAAACCGTCACCAACTAACCAGTCAACCAATCAAATGGAGAACTAAAATCAATTACGATTGGTCTACTCACGTTTTCCCGCTGCTAAAACAGTTTACGTATTTCTACTTAGGGTTCTCGTTGGCCTACTTTGATGTTGACTTTTTTTAGCTGTTCTAATTGCCTTGGTGTTGGTTTTTAAGACATGCAATTGAAAAGTTCCTTGTGTATTAATTCAGAAGAAACATGAAAACGTCAAACCTTTGCTTCTATCTGCAAGCCATAAACAAAACAAATATCAAGATGCAAAGACATGCGTATTCTGTACCCTTCTAATAAAACATAAATGCTATGTAAATATCCTGGTTATCATAACGAGCTCTTTTTCTTCACATGTGTAAGATGTAAATAGCATCTAATTTACCGAGTGCAGATGTAAATTTTGAAACACTAAATACAGTTATACACCAGCAGGGTTATCTTACCTCAACCCTGAACAGGTATTCAGGACAACGCGAGAATCCTTCATGCCTCGTATGATTCCTTGATAGTGACAATGATCGTAAACACCCTGAGAGAGAAGTGCATTGGATGAGCATGATGTTGGAGGACCTTGGTTCTCCCCCCTTCTCTTCCCTTTATCATTCAAACTTTGCAGAAATTTGCATTTTTCCAAAAATACTAATTTGTTTCATATACTAAGAAATACTCACCTTTAAGTTTACAGAACACTATTGTAAGTTAAGTAAATTTGCAAATGTAGATATAACTCGATGTTATCGATTTTATCAATTGTAGCGATAGTATGAATCGATCGATATTTTCAGATGTTCAACCATCAATGAAGACAAAGACGCAAATCTTTATAGGAAGGGTCGTCACAAGAAATGTATTTTTGTATTTTTCTTGGTAGTAAAAGCTTTCGTCCATGAAAGCTTCTGGTACGAGTCGCGCTTGGAAGCAAATGTTTACGACTGCATGATCAACCTTGTGTTTTCTAATATGTTCTATAACTTATATCTACCTTTTTTATGACCTCCGATCCATCATCTTCAAACGTACGAACGGTAAACGATGAAGGAATTAGCTCTCTAAAGGAGAAGCAAGTTAGATATATTTGAAATAAAGCAGAGAGGACAAGTGTCAAGTCCACACGTAGAAACATATTAGACAGTAAATGAATGAAAAGAGAGAAGAAATGAATAAATAGATTCGATAAAATAAAAAATTATCAAAATAACGAGTCAAAGGATGACATAAGGAAGGAAGGAGGAGAGGAGCAAAGTAAAGTGACAGTGAATGAACAAGTACACGAATAATCGTATGAATTTTAGAGATCTTGAAATCAGAGATCATGTCGGTAGAAATAATAAGCCAAAGAATGACATAGGGAATGAATTGAAGGACAACGGAAAGTAACAAATTACAAACAAATACACGAATAATCGCATAAATTTTAACGATCTCGTAATCAGAGATCTTGTTGGCAGAATACACGATGAAATAAAACAATCAATGACTAATCGTCTCCTTCTCATTAATTCTTTTCAAGATTCTGAGTCAGCAACAACGATTTAACACATGTTGGTCAACAAACTTACTTGTTCCGTTTTACATCTAGGGTCCAGTCCTTGTCAAAAGCAGTCAGTCGAAAAGAGGCATCAGCCACGTGACCGTGACCTCCCTTGTACAACGTAACAGGGAATTATTACTCATCAATATACCTCAATAAAGATCATTTGTCCAATGTTATTGCCATGGTAATGCAAAGCAAAAAATTGTTTGTTGAAATAGTGCTTAAACCATCACTTGGATCACAATTACAAGTGCATCCAGATTATAAGGACCAAGCCAAAGAAATAACGTAAAATTAAACGAAAGTAACCTTTTTCGAAGTTGAGAGATCTTGTTTTTTCCGTTTAGCACCTAAACGTTCAGGGCGGGTGAGGTGATGGTTTATATCCTTTGCCCCACCTGAAAATGAAAGCAATATCTGTTACGAGTTGAGATTTAAAAGTACTAAAGGCCGAAAGAAAATTCAAATTTCACATTTATGTCTTCAATAGTGTACATAAAGCGTATTTTGATCGAAAGTCACAGCGCCAAACCCAAATCGGTGAATCACCGGAAAGGAAAATATCACGGGGATCTACTGGGAATTCAAAGTGAAGACACACAAACTAACTGAAGCAGGAAAATGAGAGATGCCAAGTAACGACTGCTTTAAGTATTGGATAAATCACACAGTAAAACAAGCAAAACCAGTGAAATCCACGATTACACGTTTAAACTTGCTCTAGACCTTAAAGAGAGGCCTACCTGCTTGCAATACGCTGGCGTTATGTAATAACAGCCACAACGCCCAAGCGAATAGTGATCCAGCCACCGTCTGTTTGAACATACTCTCTTCTTGTCTTTCTATGGAAAAAAATAGTGACAAGTTATCCAGAGTGTAAGATGAATGCCTAGCATTAGCGCAAAGCTTTTAGTTAAACCGAAAGATGAGAACTTCAAACAGGTTGCATAACAAGAGGAATGACGAAACTTCGTACGTACCTCTATCGCGGCGAAAATCTCAAAAATCGAAGGAAAATCGTGTTATACCCCACAGCGGGTATCTCCTTCAGTGGTAAATTCCCTTTTGAAATAAAGAAAACCACATTAAGTAATTTAAAGACACAGGATTAACTAACAGATGGTGTCACAATAACTGAGTAAAATTTAACGCGTTTCATGAATGGGGATGTTCAGGCTTTCCTTGCCATTCCAAAATTCACTTCCTTTGCTGCAGGTTCAGCTTGCCAAAACTAAACAGATCCATCCATTCAGGCTGAACTTCCAAAGAGAGAAATAAAATACGTGTTGCATAAGTCGTGTAATATCTGCGTACCTTAAAATTTACTTGATCCCACAATCAAGCTTAAGCTGTGAACCTTTCGAGATCAGCGCAAGGGAGAAATGACCTTCACCAAGGAACCTCCGCCCAGAAAACCCCCTTTCGGATCACGTGACTAAGTGGGCTGCTGAGACTTCTAACAGATAGTGACGCATTCCACAGCCCAGCGAGAGGTCAAATTAATATATTCAATCAGCTGTCTGTAGAACTTGAAAAATCAGTATCATGGTATTTTATAGTGGATCACAGAGAAAGGATTGTTTATATCATTAAAAGGGAGGGGTAAGTCTATCAGTGCTTATTGAGAGCGTCAAGCGGCCATTACCAGAAACATTCGAGTTCTCGAGTTATGGTAATTCTATTGTTCTGATTCGTAACAAAGGTATTGTATTATCGTCAATTGAATTAACTCGAGTAAATGTGATCAATAGATCAATAGTTCTATTTGAGTGCTTAATGAAGTTGCTTTTTAATTTGAAACAGAAAAATGAAAAGTAAAAACTGAACCTCGTGCAATGATATAGGCGTATGTGCAATATTTTCCACGAGGAGCAGTTTGTAACGAGTTGAAACTGCTTACTTTTGCCATTTTAGGGGGGTTTAAAAAGGGTAATTATACACTGATTTGATACGGTCCAAGGAATTTGTTTATCAACGGTTTTATTCTGGAGACAATCCTTTAGACTCGCTAACTCCCACACAAAGACGATTGTGACAAAGTTAGAACTGGACCCACGTCACTTTAGACATAATTCCTTTCATATTTGAACCAAAATAGATCAGTATGATATCCAATGGATTTCTTTCGCTTTGCATAACGATAAAGGAACAATTAACAAACGAATGTTGTTCTATCATCTGTGATTTAAGCATCGGTGGGGCATCAATCCAACAACGATAAAAAAGGCTTATTTCTGTCAGTCCTTGGGTTTTAAAGTATCAATTATGAGTGTAATTAAGATTGAAGTCAAAATTTTTCGAAAGAAGAAACGAGCGGATGTGACACGGTTGGGAGAGTTTGTTTATTAAAACTGACACCCCCAGGCTATTTAGGTGGGAAGAGGTTATTCTCGAAGCCTTTCGCGAAAAATACTGACTCCCACTCATCTATATGTCGCATTAGACTTACAAAAAATTTACGTCATTTGTACTGAACTACTTTTATTTTTGATAACCACTAAAAGAAAGCAATTTGGATGACAAATAAAATGATTTTGAACTCAATGCAGGGAAAAATTAACAAAAAGGCTTATTAAATTTAATCAATTCGTGTCTACGCGCAATTACATGGATGACGTTACACTTTTACCCGTTGACGTATGAGTCAAGATTCGGCGTTTTGTGTAAGAAAAAGTTGTTGAGAACGCTTTTAGTTAGTTACGACTTATACAGCGCACGAGGCGACTTCTATAAGCGGCACCAAAGTTCTGTTTGTGGCTCAAGAAAGAAGCAAATTCGCAGTGCAGGAAAGCAAGTGTCACCTATTGCGCGGGGTCCTCGCGCGCGTGTTCGTGCAGGCTCGCAAAAAAATTGGATTTCGTAGGAAAAGAGAAAGTTGCCAATCTTCAAACTCTGGAGAAGGAATTTTCTACGGAGAAAAAATCGTCAAAACCCTAGATAATTTAAGGAAGAAACTGAGCAAGGATTCTTAGATTTTCAAGAGGAAAACAGGAGTTGAAGACAAGCAGCTATAATCGCAGATACAAGCGAATGCGTATTTCATCAGCCGAGCTCGTAGAAATGGTACAGTTCGCATCTGATGTAAGTTACGGATTTTTTTTCCTCCTATGAATTGCATCAGTACTTGAATTTCTGTAAAATTTTCCATTTCTTGAGCTATTATTCGTTAAGTGCCTTAAATTGACGTTACCCTGGAGCATGTATTCTTCCGCGTTGCGTCAAGGTGTTTCTTCGCGCTTGAGAAAATTCGAATCCTTGACCAAATCAAGTCTCTTTAAACTTAAGTTGAAGCCTTCGGAATACTTGCGACCTTGTTACAACTAAGGTAAAACAAAAATTGAAAGACAAACCTAAGCAAATCCCTAATAAAAGTTTTTACCAACTAAGTAAGACGGTTCTCGTGATTTGCTTGCCATCACTGCTAGCGCAAAGTTTTTCTTCAGGAAAAACTGTACCCTAAAAACTCATCTTATAATTAAGGCAAGCTAACAAAAACGGTTGAAAAGGAATACTGTCTCTCTTTGAGATCAATGCAGCAAGTTTCGACTCGCTTCAAAAGAAAGAAGTTTTAAAATATTTTTTCTACAACTGGTCTGTACAACGATATTTCTCAGTGTTAAAATCGGATCAGAATTTTGAGAATAAGGGTAGAATGATGATTCGTTCCCATCGGTAACACATAATGGATATTTCATTAGTGCTTGTAATTTCACAGTTAATTTCTGCAGACGATATGCATTTGGCTTGGAGTTCTGCTAACCCAAGGTTCCAAGACAAAAGCCATAACAGTTAGAGTCAGTTTTTACGATTTACAGGCTAAATAACGGTTACTCTTCGTCACAGTTCTAAACTCGGAAACATAAACTTAAGTTCGAGATGAAAAGCTCTTTGAGACACCCCGGGTTTCAGCTGTAGGTAGGTTGTTGATTAGAGTCATACAGTTTATAAGATTTACGGACTTTTTACTTGGCTACCGCTTTTTGTTTTAACTGATACATGGGTACGATCTCATCTTAGCAAAGGTAAACAAATGATGACCAGTTTCCTTAGAAGCTACATCAAAACGTCAAGAAAATAGTGTTCAAGGAGTTGTATTAGTCAAGTCACCGGCAGAAAAAAATTGCAAAAAGGAAGAGGTCCATATTGCAATTTCACGACACCGTTTTTATAGCTTAGGCTTCCCTAGCCATCTCGACCTATAGCTCGCCACAACTATAACTAAATAATTTGGAAAAAATACTCCTCATTCCTAATCTCTGAAAGTGAAATTGGAAGGGAGAAAGCACTTAAAAAAATTGCGAAAAGGTAAATGCCAAGGGCAAATGTTTTCCATGTCAATCTGTTTAAAATATTCCTGTAAGGCTGCAGCGAGAGAAACCGTAATTACGATACCAATTTGGAAAACAATTCTAAGAGGTGAAAGGATTCTCTGAATTCTTCCTACCACGTATGCCCGCTCTGGTTAGTGATCAATCACGCCCTGATCATTTTTCTGTGTTCAAGAAATGAAACTAAGCTATTTCCCCAAAGAGTTCCTTCTTGAGAGAATCTATGATGACCGAACTCAAGAGAACAGTGGAAATTCGGCTATGCTTAAGCAAAAAGCCCTTGAAAGGTGATCTTGCATTTTTTTCGATTGTTTATTTTCACTGCGTTCACTTCGTGAGGTAGAAAAAAAAAAAGAATCGGATTATGCTTAAGCAAAAAAATCCTTTAAACGTGATCTTGCATCTCTTTTTAGATTGCTTATTTTCACTGCGTTTACTTCGTGACGTAGAAAAGATAAAGTTAACACATTGTTCATGATAAACAATCGAAGCCTCATAATCACGAATCGTTGGTTGGCAAGTACTCTCTAAAAATTACCTCCTTTCTTCCTGTTATGATATCATAACATCTTTATGTGGTGTTTACTCATGTTTCTGTAGAGCCAGACACAAAATCACTGCAAATTGCTAGCATCTATAACTTCGAAAGAAAAAAAAAACTCAACACTCCGTGGCGATTTCATTCTCGGCGTTATTTCAGTCTGTTCGATAAGTCCAGACGGTCTAGTTTTTATACTTGATTGGATCCCTGGTGTATCTCCAAGTGAATGTTGCGTGGTTGAGATTTTACAAGTCAGAAAGGATTCGATATTTTGGTATCTTCTTCGCGTCATTCTATCGGGTCAATTATTCCAAAAGGTCTAATGTTTCCAATGTGGTACTTGATTGGATCTCTGGTGTATCTCCACGTGAATGTTGCGTGGTTGAGAGTTTACAAGTCAGAAAGAATTTATATCTTTTATTTTTTATGGCCAATCCGATTTCCAAATAATGAAACGTTGTCTTTCTGTTAATGGTGGCTTAAAGTATTCGGGAGTCGGTATTCCAGGTGTGTTTTTCCTATCTCCCTCACCTGAAGGAGAAAAGAGAAACGTTTTGAATTGGTATTTTTAAAGGACTCTTGTCAAGTTCAAGATAGCCAACCTTCATCCGGGAAATCTGAGATTTTCAGGTCAGAGCAAAACTTTTCGATGCTCAGTTTATCCAAAACTTGAATTGATCGTTGAATGTAGTAAAATCATTCTCTTCCCCTTTTTACTGAACAAAGCTGTTGGTATCGGAGCGAATTCTCTATAGATTGTATCTCTTAGCACAAAACATAATAAAAGACTTAATGGCTGACGATTAAAGTGAAAGGAAAGGGTAGTTGCTTTTAATGAGCGGAACTGTGTATTTTCCATAGACCATTTTCATAAATGGCTGCCGGATTAATATTCTTTTGTTTAAATTTAAGTTAGCCCTACTGGCCTCGTTCTCCAGTACAAAATTCAAAATAATACATTATCTCCAGCGAGGCCAGAAGGGCTACTGAAATTTAAACAAAAGAATATTTATATGGCAGCCATTTATAAAACTGGTCCATAAGCTCGTCCTTTCAAGACATTTAAACACTTATTTGAAACTATTGACCGTTTTGAGGCATCACAATACAGTAACGAAACTTTTAATAGTTACCGCGAGTATACGGCAAAATGATAAGTTTTTCAAGTGTGAGGATTGCTTAAGGGTATCGGTCATTTGCTCATTAAATTTTTAGATGCAAAAAAATAGAACTGGATGATGTATCGTGACCATGGTCAACTAACGCCCTTGTTGCCCAAAATATTTCAAAGGGCTACGCGAAGGTTTCGATAATAGCTATTTACAGGCGGTCCCAAACCAAGAAACCGTAAATGAGGTTAATTTCAATATCGTTTGAAACACTTGACTGAAGAGCAACAGGACATCTTCATTTGCGATGTTTACGCCATCGAGTGCAATTTACAATTTCTCAGAAACAGGAAAAGGTTAAACTTGATATTGTATTTACGATTGTTCAACTACATCGTGAATTTCCACAAACTCAAGTTATTTGAACGTTCTCCTCATACCCGGAAAGGGCACAAAGTGTGGTAATTTATTGGATGGCTTAGATCTTTAGTGCATTTTACAAGCCAGCTTCACGTAATTGTAGTTTAACGCTTCCGCTTATGACCTCAAAATCAGTCGAAATATTCATTTGAGAAAGACAAATTTTCGATGCGAGTCTTACGAACTCAGTTAAAACCCGTTACTAAAAAATTCAAACTAATAGCAAATCGTCTAACATGCTTAGCACCATAAATTTCAGGGGTCCTTGCTCCTCATTCTTTATTTTCGCCGTCGTGTCAAGCAGGGCAAACAGACCTTTGAGGATATCCAGCACTCTATCCAATGAGCTAACCGCCTCCCGGTTAGCTCAATGGATAGAGTGCTGGACTGTTGTGCGGGAGGTCGAGGGTTCGAGCCCCGGCCGGACCAACAACACTCAGGGTCTTAAAATAATTGAGAAGAATATGCTCCCTTTCTATAACATCAAGAAATGGTTAGATATTCTATTCTTCTCGGATAGGGACGAATAAATGGAGATCCCGTCTCCTGCAGGGTTAGGGGCAGGAGACGTTAATTTCCCACGCACGAGATTACTGTGTGATGGATGTCCTCCCCTGGGCTGGGATGGGTGGTTAACAGGACCCCCGTTGATACCAGTGTTTACTACACTGAAGGGGCTATCCTGTATAAATATAGATGTCTACTAGATATCAAGGACCATTTCTTCTATAAAGTGAATCCAAGATACTCGGGTAAAAAGACAAAGGTTTGTGACAAAAGCTATGAACCTTACAACCACTTGTACTGTTAGCGCCAATCGGTGAAGGCGTAGACGGTGCAGTCACATATAATCGATTCCTAACCTTTTACAATAAGAAAGCCCTCTTCTCAACATTACTTAGATGATAAACTACCCTCCACAAAACATATTGAAAGCACTTGCAGCGGGCGATAGATTTAAAAAAAGAAAGCAAAGTTCCTCTTTGAGATCAGAGCTGTGCACTGTTGATATATACAAAAGTTAAATGCATAGTGATTTCGAAAATACACTTGCTCTGTTTTATGAACTTTTATTGTGGACGATGAAAGGAATTAAAAGAATTTTATCATCCTTTCATTAGAAAATAATTCATGGACTGCAAACCTTTTGAGTCAACTCCTATTTCAATATTCTTACACTGCAAGCATTAATGAAGTCAAAGCTGCTTCAGTTGTTGCTCCTCGAAAATAAATGTGCATTGTTTTTGCAACATTTACGTGCAACTAGGTAAATGCCTTACACCGAAAATTATAACCATCTAATTATAACTATCCGATCAGTGCAGGCCATGCTAGGGCTCTCAATATTCTACTTGGTCTTGTCAAGATTTAAATCTTGGCTTTCATAAAGATTGAGGTTGGTGCTTAATTCCCAATAAAGTGTAGCAGATCTTAGAGCCAATGTCTATCAAGGACCATAAAATGAAATTGATTTCAAGACTCTAAACATCAGTAAAACGTTAGAAAACTTTAATGACGAGGTCATGTGGTGCGAATGTACAATTTCTCAGAAATACCGGAAGCTTAAACATGAATTGTCTTGCTTAAGTAGATCTTGCACTTCAAGAAACATGATGGATTTGGATTTTCGGCGTATGCCTGACTTGGTCGAGGAATGCAGAACTTGTTTTCTCAAAATACACCTAGTCTTCGGTAATATTACAAGAATTTTGATATTAGACAGTGGAGGATAAATTTCAAACGTCGTATTAGTTAACTTTACAAAATCAGCTTATGAATTGTGAATGTGTGCACCAAATTGGTATTTTACAGTACTTTAAACAAAGACATTCAAACCTACATCTAGCATTTCTGTACTTTTTTCTTCCAAATTGAAACAATGCAGTTTCTAATTTAAAACCATCGAAGGAACTGATTATTCTCCAGCCAATAAAAGTTGTCTGAAAATAAACCGGATTGTGAGACGTTGTGTCAAAAATATATGATGGCTGATTACTTCGAGAACTGAAAGACAATGAACTGATAGTTGATGAAGGTCATTTTAAAAGAATGTTAGAAACCACTGAAGATGTTATATCGCGAGAATGCATCATTTCCTAGAAATACAGGAGGCTAAAACTTGAAATGTCATTGCACAAGTACATCTCATATTTTAAATATTTTAAATAATCCGAATAGTCAGCGCATGTCTGACTTGGTTGTTGTGGACCCTGACCTGGTGCCCACTGATTGGATGGTTATTATTTCCGTTGTAATTCAGTTATCAGCTTCACGTGAATATTGCATGCTCTGACAGCCGTCCTTGGGACTATCACGAGGATCCATATTATGGTCAGACGGTAAATATAGCTTTTTTGTGACCAATCAGATTTCAAAAGTCAAGCTCTGTCGTCACTGATAGGCGGATATTTTTAACTTCACTTATTGATATTTTGCTTTTCTTGCCTTTTCAAGTACACACACTATTGACGAGTCCGGGCAAGTGGTTATCCATCTAGGAAAAGCACAGATATTGAGGTAGGAAAGATCCATTGTTTGAAAAGAAAGCATTTTACAACTTTGCTCAGTTTGGGTTCGTATAAAGTCCTCAACAGTGCAGTCAAACCGACAAAAACTGCAGAATAGCTTTCAGTATTCGTAAATGAAAACCCTTGCTGCTTTTGATCAGTTTATACGCTCCTAGAACTCTCTGCACGCAATCTCTTGTTGGCATTAAGTGATGGTGGTTTGTTTAATAAGGAAGAGGAGCTGAGTTTTGCAAGTGGAAGCGATATTTTAAGACCTTAAGCAAACTTTCGGTCACGAGCATCAAGCAGTCAAACATATTCTGCCACGCAAAACGAAGGTTTATTTTTGATATTGAAATCATAAGCTCTACGTTTTAAAAAATACAAAACCTGATATCCTATTATCCATCTGCCCTGCTGCAATATTCCAAGTCTTACACAGTTCAGATAAAGCGAAGGATAAATTCCAAACTTTCATCTTCGTTTACTTTAACATTAGCCTCTGAACTGTAAATGCGTAATGAAAGATGTGTTCTAAAAAATATATCACTGTTGGTTACTGTAAGAGCTGAAGTTGGTGAAGGTCACTTATAGGGAAAGTGAAAAAAATGACAATGTTTTATCGCTAGAATGCATGATTTCTGAGAAATACATGGAGTTTACACTTGAAATATCATTGTTCAAGTGTATCTCTTATTCCAAAAATTATAATTAACCTGGTTAAACCACGTATGCGTGACTTGATCGTTGTGGACCCTGACCTGGTGCCCACTGATTGGATGGTTATTATTTCCGGTGTATTTTAGTTGTCAGTCTCACGTGAATATTACGTGCTCTGAGAGCTGTCCTTATGACTGTCACGGGGATCCATATTGTGGTCAGATGATAAATATAGCTTTTTTACGACCAATCAGGTTTCAAAAGTCAAGCTCTGTCGTCTCTGATTGGCGGATAATTTTAACTTCGCCTAGTGATATTTCGCTTCTTTTACCATTTCAAGGACACACCCATGCTGACGAGTCCGGACAAATGGTTATCCATCCAGGAAAGTCAGAGATATTCAGGTAAGAAATATTCATGTTTGATGAGAGAGAAAGCATTTTATAGCTTGTTTCTGTTTAGGTTCGTGTAAAGTCCTCGACGGTGCGGTCAAATTGATTCTTTATCTTTTAGTACTGCAGAGTAGCTTTCAGCGTTCTGAATTGAGGACCCTTACATCCTTTAATGAGTTTACGTGTTACTAGATCTCTCTGCACACAACTTTTCTCGGCATTAAGGGATGGTATTTTGCTTGAAAAAGTAGAGAAGCCGAGTTTTGCAAATGGACTAGCAGTCGAACAAATTCCACCACGCAAAACAATAGTTTATTCTTGAGAGTGAAAACGCGAGTTGTTCATTTACAAGGATGCAGAAATTTGATACATCTAAATACACCTAGTCTTCTGCAGTATGACAAGAATTTTAGATTAAAACAAAAAGAGGATAAATTTTAAACTTCATATACTTTACAAAACAGCTAAATGAACTGTAATTTTGTGCTCTAAATTGTTCTTTTAGAATACTATGGAGCGCTGGATCACAACAATTTAGTGTGACATAGATATTCAAACCTACAAATAGCGTTTTTTCTCAATTTTGTTGTCCAAATAGAAACTATGCAGTTTCTTATTAAGTCCAGCGCAGAAACTGATTCTTCTCCAGTCAGTAAAAGTGGCGTAAAAGTAAATAAGATCGTAAGATGTTGTGTCAACTGATGTATCGTAGCTCATTACTTCGGAAGCTGTTGGATTCCTTTAGTTGACGTAGGTCTTTCACAGAGAAGGTTAGAAATCTCCTCTGAAGATGTATCGTCAGAATGCATAATTTCCCAGAAATACAGGAGGCTAAAACTTGAAAATTCATCGCCCAAGTACATTTGACATTCCAAAACTCACAATAAATCCGGAAAGTCAGCGTATGCCTGACTTGGTCGTTGTGGACCTTGATATGGCGCCCACTGATTGGATGGTTATTATTTCAGGTGCGTTTCACTTATCAGCTTCACGTGAATATTGCGTGCTCTGAGAGCTGTCCTTGTGGTTGTCACGACGTTCCATATTGTGATTAGACAGTAATTATAGCTTTTATAAGACCAAAATTTATTAATTTCTCGGTTGTCTTGCCTTTTTCAAGGGCTTGACACACCCTGCTGACGAGTCCGAGCTAGCCATCGAGGAAAGCCAGGGATATTTAGGTAGGAGAGATACATCTTTGATAAGAAAAGAAAGCATTTTAAAACTATGTTCTGTTTGGGCTCGTGTTAAGAGCAGATCCGTGCAAGAATCAAACAAAATCGCAAATCTTCGGCAAAGCTGAAAACAATCAAATTCACTCGTCTTTTGCATATTGATAGCTTTTCGTAAGTATATGAATACCATGTAGTTTTTTCCTTTGATCTGTTAAATCCTGAGGAAAACGATGGATGAGTTCTACAACCATTAGCGTGACATAGACATTCGAACCTACGGAATAATTTCTCTTTCCTGTTTTTTTTTTTTGTTTTTTGTTTTTTTTTTCCAAACCGAAAAAATACAGTTTCTAATTCAAAACCCTCGGAGTAACTGATTATTATTTTCCAGCCCATAAAAGAAGTCCGAAATTAAACCGGATTGTAGGAAGTTGTGTCCAAAATACATCATGGCTGATCGGCATCATGATTACCTAATTCGGGAACTGATAGACACCCTCAGTTGATGAAGGTCATTTATAGGGATGGAAGGCTACAAATCTCCGCTGACGATGTTTCATCGTGAAATGCATTATTTTCCAGAAACAGAGGAAGCTAAAACTTGAAATGTCTTTGCTCAATTACCTCTCCCATGCTAAAAACTACAATTAATCTGAATAATCAGCGTATGCTTGACTTGGTCGTTGTGGTGCCAGCTAATTGGATGGTTATTATTTCCGGTGTATTTTATTCATCAGCTTCACGTAAATATGGCTCTGGGAGCGTCCTTGTGACTGTCGCGAGCTTCTATGTTGTTCAGTGTCAGACGGTACTTATAGCATTTTTGCGACCAATCAAATTTCAAAAGTCAAGCTATGTCCTCACTGATTGGTGGATAATCTTAACCTTGCCTACGAATGTTTTGCTTCTCATTCCCTTTAAAGCCTACACACCCCGTATTCCATTTTGTCTTATTTTGACCTTACCTTTCAATTGATAACATAGGGTATTTGTACACTTCATCAGGCGGAGTACAACTATAGAAATCAAATCAGTGCTTTTGTAATGGTACCATAGAACTTTTAAGAATTGAAATATTGAGATAAGCGATTCTTTCTAGAGAGTTTTTAAAAAGTAACTTTTTCAGAATTTTTTATTGCCTTGAAGCAAGATATATAGGAACTATCACTTTCCTTATTTATTGGATATTTCAACAAAGTTTAAATGGTAAATTTGCCACCGTAACCATTACAAAAGCTGACGTTTCGAGCGTTAACCCTTCGTCGGAGCAAATAGAGGAATTGTGGGTTGTGTGTGCTTTTAAAGGCAGAAAAAGCACACACAACCCACAATTCCTCTATTCGCTCCGACGAAGGGCTAACGCTCGAAACGTCAGCTTTAGTAATCGTTACGATGGCCAATTTACCATTTAAACTTTGTTGATATATCCAAATTATTACCTTATTTATTGTTATATTTGTATTTGTAATAGTACCTTAAAACTTGGGCATTGAGATATTGAGACAGGCGTTTTTTCCAGAGAGAATTTAAAGAGAGTAACCTTTTTGGAGAAATTTTTAATGTCTTGGACCAAGATTTATAAGAGTTATCGTTTATCTTAGACTAATTTCGCATTATTTTCTATAAGAATAAAGGCGTTACAATCTAAAAGAATTATTCACTTCATTTCAGTGCATCGGCATTCATGTCGTAAGATAGAACGCAAGATAGGTACACAGAAAAAAAAAAAAAAAAAAAAAAGAAACTTTAACCAGAATCGATGGGTCGCCATACTGTATCTAAGGGCCACCATCTTGTATTGTTTGAACAGAGATTTCAGAAGAACCTTTTAAAAGACGTACCATTTTCCTTAGTACCAGTAATTACCTTCAAAAAGTCACTGTCTCTAAGTAATAGATTTATTCGATGAAAAAATCGTGATTGACATTAATTCTGTACGTTGATTTAAGGGGTTAGTATTTTTTTTTTTTTTTTTTTGAGAGGAACTGATCATTTACCGTATGTTCGTCATTTGCACGACTCTTGATTAGAACACTTACTCGAAACTGTTGATTATTATGTGGCATTTCGGTACAGTAAATTAAGAATTCCGACACACTTAACATGTTATCACAATGATAAAGAGTTGATATCATACAGACTGCTTGAGGATATGATTTGATCATTTATACAAGCGAAAAGATGCAGAACTTGATACAATGATCTGATTATCATAATAATTTTTGGCTACGAAAGCCGTTGTTGCTGAATATTTCACAAAAGGCTATGACATTTGTTGCCTATAATATGAATTGCAAGCTATCCTTTTTATTAAATGCGAGTTCATCCAGTGAAAGATGATCAATGGCTGGACTTCTCCACCCCCTCCTTCGACCCAATGTTAACGCTTTTACCTCAGTTCAGCCCTGCCCTTTCCCACTGGAAAATTCGCTTCGCTTGTCTACCGAAATGATTTAAACACCGAGACCATCTTCATTTTAAGTCGGCTTGATCTCCCCAAGATTCAATTTAACCGCTAATTATATTTCTCTTTCCCTCAGCTCGTATGGACGTTCTAGTTATTTTCTTCTGAAAATATATATATTCTTATAAATAAAGGCTGATAGATTCTTATAAATAATTCGTCTCTTCTCCAATTTATTAATAAATAATCCTGCCCTTTCAAATATCGAAGCATTAACAAATGAAAGCAGTTGCGCCTAACGTAGTTGTTTCTAAGTCTGGGCACAAAATGTGGTGAAATGATATAGCTTGTGTAAGGACACTGGGAATATTCTCTGAGATGAAACGCCAGCTACACAAACTTCCACTTTAGTAGCTCGACTTTTTTATGCAATGGATACACCCGTTTTTTTTCTCTGTTAAACAGGGAATTATCGTGGCATATTTTGCGAGATTCGTTGTACTTGTTCTTTTCATCCTCTAACTTAAAATTGGTCCTGTGAATTTTTCTTACTTATTGACAATTGGAAGGGTATAAATATGTTAAAGCTCGCACTTTATTGGCATCCAGATCTCTCACCGTCAAAAACCAAACTCCACCAAAAATTTAACGAGCCCTTAAGTAGTCGCAAAGATCGCCTGTCACTTCTGATTTGTTTTGCAGCACAACTGCCCGCCTTGGACGGAAGGTAAACGTGGAAACGCAACGCAGGAAATACGTCAAGTAATCCATCCCCACTTCAAAATATGCGTCAAGGGTCTGACAGTTTTTCTAAGGGATCTCCATCAGATGAGGAAAGAAAGACGACTGCAGGCCATCGACTCCGCTTAGCTGACAGGTTGCTCCATAAATCAGTAAAGATATCAGACGGGCCCCCATTAGTTTATCAGCTTTCAGCAGAACTGAAATTGATGCGAGATAGGCCTAAGATTATTAAGAAAAGCATCGGCAGCCCTAGCGATGTCGGTCGTGGAGGAACTGAGAAAGTGCTCATGGTTGTTGGCGCAAAGGGAGTCGGAAAGACAACGCTTATCAACGGCATGGTCAACTACATCCTGGGCGTAGAGTGGGCAGATGAGTTCCGTTACAAAATCGTCGTAGAAGATTGCAAGGCATCACAAGCTCACAGTCAAACAAAGGAAATCACCGCCTACACGTTCCACCCATTGAAAGGCTCCGCTATTCCTTATACGTTCACCATTATTGACGCCCCAGGCTTTGGAGACACAAAGGGAATTAAAAGAGACAAAGAAACCACAGACCTGATAAAGGAGTTTTTTTCAATTCTTCCTCCAGATGGTATCTATCACCTCGATGGCATTGGTTTTGTCACTCAAGCTTCCTTGGCCCGCCTGACTCCCGCACAAGAGTATATCTTCGACTCCATCCTGTCCATGTTTGGAAAAGATGTGGCTAAAAATAATTTTATGCTGGTTACGTTTGCCGAAGGTCAAGCTCCCCTAGTGATGGAAGCCATAAAGAAAGCCAATATCCCAGCGCACAGGTTTTAAAAATTCAACAATTCAGCCCTTTTCGCAAATAATGCTCGAAAGGCCCAAAACACCGTAGACGAAGACGAAGAGGATGATGATGAATTGGACTCGATGATTTGAAAGATGGGGACTACTTCCTTCAAAACATTCTTCTCCAGTTTCGAAAAGTCGCAGTGTCAGCCTCCAGCTCACTCAAGAGGTACTAAATTAAAGGAACGCGAACAGCTACAATGCACGGTTGAAGGGCTGACCCCGCTGATCCACAAGGGCCTCAGCAAAACTGAATAAATGCGACATGAAGAGAATTTATTGAGACAACATGAAACGGAGATGGAACAGAACAAAGAATTTACGTTCAAAGTTGAAATTGCCAAGGTAAAAATGATTGACCTCGCTGGGACGGGAAGATAATCTATCATATGTCTTCGCTGCAACTTTACGTGTTACCGTGATTTTTCATTTGCAAATGACAATGACATAAGATCTTGTGCCGTCGTGGACCGGTGAACTGGTTACTGCACAGTGTGCACACCAAAATGCTTCTAGAACGACCACAAGAGTGTTCCTTACATTTATGAGTACGAGACGGTCACTGAGACCAGAACCTGCGAAGATCTCAAAAAGAAGTACGAAGTGGCTAAGTCAAGGAAGAGCGAAAAACAAGCAATGATTGAGCAACTAGAAGAGGATCTTGTGAAAACGCATAACGAAATCCTTTCAATGATGTTCAAAGCTTAGCAAAGCCTCAAACGCCTCGATGAAATTTCCCTCAAACCCAACCCCCTGACCAAGACAGAGCATTTGGAGCTACTCATTGAGTCCGAGAAGAATCATTGAAGCCAAGCCGGGATGGAAAGAGCGCGTTCAATACTACGAACAAACCAAACGTCAAGCTGAAATTCTGTCCAAAACAAAAGATCTTGAAGAAGCTGTAAAGCAGATTAAAGAGGAGGCATCTAAAGGAGACGAATGGTATTCCCGATTTAAGTTCTGGTAGTGACAGCCACTCTTACGGCCCCTCTAAGGGCAGATAAGCTGAATGCTACGCTTATTTTAATTAGGATATATCAACAAACTTGAAATGGTAAATTGGCCACCGTAACGATTACAAAAGCTGACGTTTCGAGCGTTAGCCCTTCGTTAGCCCTTTCGCTCCGACGAAGAGCTAACGCTCGAAACGTCAGCTTTTGTAATCGTTACGGTGGCCAATTTACCATTTCAACTTTACGTATGATGTACGTTCCTCGCAGTAGATAGCGCTATTTAAGCAATAGCGAAAATCAGACCTGAAAAAAATCAGGCCTGTACGGGACTCGAACCACTGACCTCTGCGATACTAGTGCAGCGCTCTACCAATTGAGCTAACAAGCCAACTGGGAGCAGGCCGTTAAGTTGATTCGTAATAAACCCGTGAAAGTGTATCTCATTTCAACTTTGTTGATATATCCAAATTATTTCGTTACCCCTACCGACGCAGCCCCAAACAGTTTCTTTAGAAACTATCAGCCTTAATTTTAATTTGTGCTCACTAATGATCTACTGGAGGCCAGATGCACGGATGGCTTTACCATTAACAACATTTTTTATCATATGAAACAATAATGACAATAGCGCCCCTATTTTATCCTTACCACATTTTCTTTGTTGTCTGGCCGTCTAAAATGCTTAGTCGATTTAGATTTAGCGCGCGTCACGCACGAAAGTCCCGGATGATGTCACCTCATTCTGCGCGATAATCATCTGGGATCGATTATTTACCAGACGTACGGCAAAATGAAGTATTTTTATATAGCAGAATTTATTGCCCCAAAGCACGAGGTATCAGTTGCAGTCGAGTAGTTTGAATTTTATGAAGACATACAGCAGTGAGATTGCAGATCTAATTGATTATCAACAGCGATAAATATTAAGCTAATTAACTTATGGTTTGTCATCAGCTTCAACATTGTTCGTAGGGGCACAGAAGAATTTTAAGTTACTTCGTAAAATTTCATGATAGTTAAAACAAAATACGAAGCGAAGAATAACTTGATCGGGTGATCGTTTCATTGACACTAACTCGTCAATCATAAGCCATGAAATATAGAAGAGACTTAGAAAGTCCCAGAGATTTGCAGTTTCGATAGAGTGTAAAATTGTATTGATGGATATTTAAAAAATCGATCGTTATATTGCTGATTTAAAAAAACTTCCATATTGTCTCAATATTTTGATCTTACCTTTGATAACATAATGTATTTGTACATTTTATCAGGCGAAGTACGACTATAGAAACAGAATTGTTGCTTTTGTAACGGTACCTTACAACTTTTAAGCATGGAAATATCAAAATAAGCGATTATTTCAAGAGAAGTTTAAAAAGTAACTTTTTTGGAGAGTTTTTATACCCTAGATTCAAGATTTATAGGAGCTATCATTTATCTTATTCATTGCTAATTTTGTATTTGTAATAGTACCTCAAAACTAAGGCATCGGAATATTGAGACAGACGATTTTTCCCAGAGAGATTTTTAGAGAGCATTTTTTGGAGAAATTTTCAATTTCTTGAACCAAGAATTATAGGAGTTATCGTTTACCTCATTCATTGCTAATTTCGCATTTTTTTCTTTAAGAATAAAGGCGTTAAAATCTAATAGCATCATTTACTTCATTTCAGTGCATTAGTTTTGATGCCGTAAGATAGAACGTAAGATAAGAAGAAGGAAAAAACAGAAACCTTAACCAGAATCTATGGTTCGCCATACAGTATCAAAGGGTCGCCATCTTGTATTGTTTGAAAGAAATTTCTTAAGTGTCTTGGAACGTACCTTTTTCCTTAGTTCTTGTCATTTCCACCATCTAGTAAGATTTGGCGCGGAATTCCAAATTTCTTTGCTCAAATACTTTCCCGGAAACTCTTCACTTAACAAATAAAGAAGACTGTGATCGAATCTTCTCCAGACTCTGAGGCGCTTAAATAGATTAAAAGTATCACAGATAAGTTTAGAATTTCTCTTCGCTTCTGACAATATAACATGTTTGGGATAGCTCCAAGCAACGATTCGACAGAAAGAAATTTTAAAAAATTTAGTCTCTTCTCCTCTAAATAGCTTCAAAAAAGTGCATTATGCTATGAAAATAGCATAGCTCTCTGGATCCTGGTTCCAGAAATAGATATCACTCCATTCCTCTTTATCTCATATATGGTTAAATATTTACCTCTTTTCGGATAAAAATAGACTCATAGCTACGTGGCCTTGGTAAAGAAATAACAAATTCCCCGGTTCCAGTCAAGTGGAACGTTAAACTGCTTTTAAGCAGCTAATATAATAAGATCAAGTAAGCTTATATCATAAATTTCTCTAACCTTCCTTTGAGGAGTTTCAAATTTCAAAAGCACAGTATGAGCTAAAAGAGAGGGGCTTTGGGATTTTCGGTTTTGCAGTTTTGACTGTTTTTTGGATCGGTTTTTCGGTTTTTCATTTGGGCCAAAAAGGTTCGGTTTTTCGGTTTTGATGTTCAGAGCGGTTTGCGGATTTTACGTGTTTTTGCATTCGGTTTTCGGTTTTCACGAAAACTCCAATGCGGTTTTCGGTTTTTCCTTTTTGACTCATTTAAAGGTGAAAATGTAGTGGTTTTGTAAGGTTTGCATGCGGTTTTCGTTTTGCTGGCTTTTTTCGTCGATTTTTCGGTTTTGGAGGTTTTTTTCTCCGGTTTTGCGGTTTCCCAGGGGCCCCAATGCCCCCTTCCTAAAAGTATAATGTCACAAATCGTTTCCTGAATTCTCGGAAAACAAGAAGAGACAGAGACATTATTCATTAATTGATTATGGTTTTAAGAGATAAATTATCTTGTTCAAGACCAGCCTGTGAAATCCTAGTTGCTCGTCTGTATATAAGTTTGTTAAATTGAGTGAAATCATATGAATCAATCAGTGTGCTTTGTGTGCCATTGTTATTGTTATTATCCGGGAACTCGGAAATTTTCTCACAAACCGAAACGGCAAAGAATGCCAAAACGGCATTAGGTTTTGCCATTTTTTAATACTCATTTGAAGTCACTAAACCAGGAGAGATCGACCCGATGGGGACTTCAAGGTATACTACCACATGTCTTCGCTGCAACTATGCATGTCATGAGGATTGCAAGTGCACACCTGACACAACCCTAATCTCGCGTGTCCTGCAATCATTATAAGTGATGATCTTCAGCAAAACGCATGGTTTTCTAACCGCATGTGATCTGAACGTGGCTTTTTTCTTTCATTTTACCCCAAAAAGTTTTGGTATGTCCTAGAATCAAGCTGTCATACTTACTTTCGTGCTTATGACTTAAGCTTAAAAGATTTGACGGGGTGGAATTGTTTAAACTGAAATTGAATCACCAACGACCCATTTAAGAGTGTCCAAGAAGCGCACTTAAGCTTGTTATGGAAATTTTCCGCTTGTAAATTGATCATTCCAGGAGAGAGCATTTGTAATCTTATACAGCACGTTAATGACTTCCAACACAAGAAATGACATATTAACTTCCATAAAGTGTGTAGCTAGTAATTTTTCACAAAAATTAGCCGCCAAAGTTGGTTACCAGATAGTGTTACCTGCAGCGCCCATGCGCCCAAACTTTAAGAGAAGACGCCAAAAAAAAAATCCCCGTCAGGAGTCTTATCGTATCACTAAGCTGGGGTGGGTGCTTGGTCTCAAATTAAGATATCAAGAGTCGTAATGAATATATGAAAAATGTTTAAGACGTAGCGTCAGGCATGTGAGTGAGATATAAACCACTTTGCACAATCGACTATGAGGAGTCCTACCTTTAGGGAGAAAAATTTGTCGGGCAATCACATCCAATCGTTTAGCAACCATTTGAGTTATAACAGGACGCAATTAAGACGCATATATCAAGCAAACAGAAAAGTGTAGTTCTCTCTTTTCATGCCGAATATCTGCCTTGTTTAGAAGCTTTTTGTCTTTTATTCCTCAAACGATTTTCATAAGGGCTGTTTCGTAAACTTGCGAAAAACAAAGAGGAATTAGAACATAGCTAGCAGAACCGCGCAATCAAATTCAGTATACGTAAGCGTGCTCAAAATACCGATAGTGCACGCTGATATAGCGTGAGCAAATCACTTCGCCACAATTTTTTTTTTTCGCGCGAGCGGCCATTGTTAGCTCGGGAAAAAATAATATCTCGCGACAATAATGGATACAAACAGAGACTCGGCCTACTAGTACCAAAACGAAGACAATTTTTCGACCTTTTCCTCTGGGCTAGAGTTCTTAAATGAGGCAGAAAAAGAGAAAAACAACGGAAAAGGAGACTCGGCATCAGCGCCGTCACGATTCGCTTCAATTGATATTGTTGTCCGTTTTTCGCGTCGGATTTGATGCACAATTCCACCGGCTATGTTCTAAAACAATTGGTTCATGCTTTCAGCTGTGCACTATCGAGTTATGGAACACGTAGGAAGTTTGGAGAGCACTCAAGAAGCTAGAGTTGCCCTCGCCTATTACCTCGGGCAACTCTTACGCTTCTTTCGTGTACTCCAAACTTCGCACGTGCTCCATAACTCGATAGTGCACGTTAAATATACTGCATGCTGTTGCCATGTGCCCTGCTGACGTAGATTGGACCGAAACATGTGATTGGTGCCCAAATATCAGTTCGCCAGTCAGAACCAATCAGAAGTGCCAGACTTACTAAAGTCATCTTGCATGGTGAATTTTTTATCTTTTCGGTATCTGTGCAAGGGAAGTTGAACAATCGATAGGAGTGTCTGTGTTCGTATTACTGCAAAAGAAATAATCCTCTAAGGAATTTTTCCGCACACACAGGTAAACAGTTTAACTTTACGAAGAATAATGTCCGAAGACCAGTAGATTTATTTTCCGTTGACACTGCTGCGAAATAGGGCAAAAAAAGTGTGCGCAACCGACAGAAGAGGGTAATCGCAATGAAGAAATAGTAACACGGCAGATTTAGACCAAGTGGAAGTCGATGATCTATACTTCGCTATCTTAAGCTAAAGAGAATACAGCTATTACCTTAGAATATCTTGCATCATTAGTTCAAACAAGCATTCTATCTGCTTTTGTTTACCCGCACGTCGATTTAAAACGGCTGCGTTGGTGCCTCGACCGATCGAATCCTGTTTCATCTTTAAGGCATGAACACATCTTCGCGAAATAAGCTCTAGGGTTTTCTAGTTTGATATTTATGATGCAAAGCAGTATTGGCCGCTTCCAGCTACGTTTTACTTTATTGTTGACCCCTTCGTTTGAATAAGTGGGTAAACTTGACAGGACAACACAGTATAAGCTCAATGGAAAGCTGTTCTCAGAAATCCACTCAAGTGTGTCGCCATTTCTAGGAATTTAGGTACTATTTTAAGCCCGTTTAACCGAGCCAAATTGACCAAGCTTTCAATCTGCTATTTTAATTCCGTAAGCTTGTCTGCTCAGAGGTAAGAGTTATATTACGCTTAAATACTTGGCCAAGCAAAAGGGAACCTTTTCCTTTTAATTTATGTACCATTCACATTTTACAGTTGATTATGGAATACTAATTTGATTAACTTCAGAAGCGAACGACCTATTTCATTCACCTCAGTATACTATCTTAAATGTTTTGTCCTAGTCAACCTCGACGACATGACAAATTTCTTTCAGCTAAGCTATCGGAGAAACTCTTTCCTCGACCAAGGAATCTTGGATCGTTGTATGTTTTTGAAAGGAAAACAGTACATCCATGCTTCGATCGAATAACTCTTGCTCAATACGTCTACCACAAACACAGCTTATCAAGATAAGCACGCTCATGATAATGCTAGTTTGGCAGTTATGATCAGAAAAGCATTAGACGCTTCCACCCGAGTATCATTCGATTATCACCCCCTTCAGCTGATTATAAACTTGAAAATTATATAATTGGGCCGCTAACGAGGTAAAGAAGAGCATAAAATAGCCGGAAGTGCTTTGGGAAAGTGTTCTCGGAAGTACACCCAACCGTATTGTCATTTCTGAGAAATCCCGTATTCTCTTGTCCTCTAACGAACCAAACTGAAGGCTTTAACTTTACTTTTTAGTTCATTTGGTCAGTTTGTTCCAAGCTGAGAGTTGTGTTAAGCTTAAGTAGTGTAGTCGATCATGGATTTTGATTTGAATACATCCACTGGAAGTTATCTTAATTAAAATGTCAATAATTAACCTCGAGTGTATGATTACATTTAAGATATCGGAAGAATGATTCCCTCGATCATTGACTTACATAAAGTTCTTGGAGCGTCTTAGCTCTTCGTCAAGTTGATGAGCGCCCTAGTGCTCTATACGGCACTCAATTTCTTTCGTAGCAAAGCGTCGCTAAGTTTAAAGAGGCAACGCGTAGCTCCTTCTTCACTAACGTAATAGCAATCTTTTGCAAGCAAGTGTTGCATTACCCTTTGGCTTATTTGTCTCGTAGGGCTTTATTAAGAAAAACACAGCAGACTCCCTTTTTTTCGGATGTTTGTTTGAATAAACGGTCACTTAACTCCCTCTCCTTACCGAAACAAGCCCTTTTATTTTTTCAACAGAGAACTAAACGAAAGCTGGTAGATTGGTGCTGGTAAAGATGTTCCCATTATCGAAATCTAAGTTAAGACAGCAGCTAAAGGCAAGCGCAATGGGCCCTGATGCCCCACCCCGTCTTGCAGAAGCTTTATTATACACGTCAGATGAGCTTGAAAATGGTTCCCCGTCAGTCTACAAGCTTCATATGAGGGAAGAAATGAGACGACCAAAAGACATGATTGCAAGACAGAGTATCGGAAAACCGTGCCGTGTCGGTCGTGGAGAAGCAGGAAAGGTGTTCATGGTGGTGGGAGCAACAGGTGCTGGAAAATCGACCTTGATTAATGGAATGGCCAACTACCTTCTTGGTGTAGAATGGAAAGATGAATTCCGTTTCAAGCTCATAACGGATGAGTCCAAAGTGTCACAAGCACACAGCCAAACGCAAGGCATAACTGCTTATACGTTCCACCCCATGAGAGGTTCACTTGTGCCATATGCTTTCACTATAATCGACACTCCTAGCTTTGGTGGTACTGAAGGATTAAAGAGAGACAAGAAAATCACTGAGCAAATAAAGGAATTCTTCTCTATTCCTCCACCTGATGGTATTGACTACCTTGATGGTATTGGATTTGTTATCCAGTCCTCCCAGGCACGTCTGACTCAAACACAGAAGTACATCTTTGATTCCATTCTGTCGATATTTGGAAATGACGTTTCGAGGAACATATTCATGATGATAACTTTCGCCGATGGCCAACGTCCGCCTGTCTTAGAGGCAGTTAAGGAAGCTAACATTCCAAACTACAGCGAGAAATTTTTCAAGTTCAACAACTCAGCTCTCTTTGCTGAAAACAACGAATCAGGCGAAGTGGGCTTCGACGAAATGTTTTGGAAAATGGGTTCCATCTCATTCAGAAAATTCTTCCTAGAATTTCCCAAAGCCTTAGTCTAACCAAAGAAGTTCTAAAAGAGCGATAAGAGCTCCATGTGTTGGTGGAGGGCCTGAACATCCAAATTACTGTGGGTCTAAACAAACTTGAAGAGATACGTCAGGAAGAAATCGTGATCCAACAACGTGAAAAGGAGATCGAAACAAACAAGGATTTCACGTACACTGTTGATTTAGTTTACTTTATGTTTTGTCAGCTGTGAATGATATACAAATCTGTTTCAAAGCTCACTGTATCCTTAGTACAGCATCTTGCTTAACTCTTCACAACATTGTTAGGAAACCATCCGCACACGTGTACTCTATCATCTCATGGTTTAATTTAAAGTAAGCAAGTTTCATCAAAATCATACTTTACAAAATATATTCGTATGGCAAATTTTAAGAGAGTTTTATATCTTGTCCAAAGGGTGGCCTCAGAAAGAAATTTAATTAAGTGGAGTTAATGGCACCCAATATAGCTGAATTTTTCCCATCAAAGTCCGCCGGTAGATAACGTCAAAAACTTTGTCTGCTGAACAAATATCAATATTTCGACTCTGAATCCAGATAGAGTCAGCACCCAATTTATTGAACGTTCAATTTCATTTTATAATTGCTCAACATTCATAAAACTTTTAATAAAAGCGCAAGATTCTATTACTTTCAAGCAGCTAACAAAATAAGGTCATCCTTAACTCATTTCTGAATTGTTATTAACCTTCCATTGAGGAGTCTCAAGTTTCAAGAGCACAACCTCAGCGAAAATAGCTTGTCAGTTGACAGTTTCTACGTAACGGTTCCTGAATTCTCGGAAAACAGGACGCGACAAATTCGAAATCTTTTTCGAAAATATAAAGTAATCGTTGATTTAATCGGCTGTATTCTTGTTTAAGCTCTCTTTCTATTATAGCATAATATTTTGCCACAAGCTAATGTTTGCCTCATTTTCTTTCTGCTTAGCAATTACAGCTTAAATTGTTGTGAACTTGAGTAAACAGTTTTTCGACAAACTTCCTTCCGGGGTAGAAACCGGAAAATCACTATGCACTGATGACTTACAAGGCATAGCTGGCAGGTTTTGATTGGTTAAACGGAGGTTAAATCGCGAATGAACCAATTGGAAGTATTCCTAAAGAATACGTCAACTTGTCATGAGATTAACTGCTTTCTCGCTCATGATTCCGAGAAATGGCAACGCAAATTTGAGTATATTCAGCGACTTCCAAACCAAGTAACTCCTAGTGATCTTCAAGGAATTTAAAGGTAAGCAACAGTCCGTCCATTAGAAGGTAGTTCAAACGTTTTTTTGTCGAGACTACTTACACCAATTATAAGTGCACTAGCTCTAAAAGTAACTTACAACCGGCCGGGAATGTATGTTGTCGTTTGATTGGGTGGTGGCGCTGGGCCATTCTTATTTTTCTACATAACTTTGGTATCATTAGAGATGCAGGTAATAGCTAACAATTTGGGCAACGTTAATTCAGAATAGCAGCAAGCAAAAAAAATTGAATCTATACGTCTTTTAGAGAAAGAAAGCAAGAGAGCTCGAAGGCCTCTTCGCTTTCTAACGCTAAAATAGGAATTTTAGTGCCTGTGACATCGGTCTACGATAGATAACCATGAATGCATCTCAAAAAGAAACGATTTATTTCGCCAAAAAATCGCATCTTTTTATTTATCGCTTTAAACTTCTAGTACCCTACGAGTTGCTGAGTAAAATATCGGAATTGCGTTACGAGTTATTCCCGGAAATTTGGCCGAGCGTAACGTCATTTCTAGGAATTCACTTTTGATTCTCTCTCCTGATTAATTCGATCAATATGTTGTGTAAATGCTCTCTATTTTTATTTAAATAAAATATGAAAGTGTGTTCTTATTAGAAGTGGCATACTATGAGTCACAGTAACTGATAACGCGGTGTTGAGAAACTTAAAAACCGTCTCTTAAGCGTATTTACATCTTACTGCTGCATTCTCCTTCTCTTAGACGTTCTAGAACCCACTGATTTTAAGTTTGGAGTGTCAGAATGAAAAAGAAATGATTATTAAATTATTTAACCAGAAGGTTTAAAACTCAACCAACCTTTACATCACTAAAGTCGCCAGTGCATTACACGAGTCAATGATTTTAATAAATTTTTGGAGATAGGCCGAGCTTGTATTTACTCATTAAGGTGAGTTAGTATGGATATATTTCGCTCCTTTGAGTGGATTTTGTCTCTGCGACGTAAGGTAAAATCGAGTTTTCATCATCATTTGTGGTGGTGAAAGTGCTTCAATGATAGCTTGAAACGAATGATTTAATCTCAACTATTTGGTCAAGTGTAAACACAGTGATTGAAATAAACCAACCTTCCTAGTGTGACACAACAAAACACTTCATAAATTACAAAATCAGATATAAAGGATAAATAAATGATCTTTGTTTTGTATTTTTCGGCATTAATTCATTTAATAGTGAAACAACATGAGCGACAGCACTGGCGTTCTTGAGGTGCATTCTTTCGGGCAGCCATTTCAATTGGGAATGCTGTACGACTATCGTAGTCACCACCTTGTAACAGGGCCAACATTGTGGGAATCTGACATCGTTAAGAATATCTCTTCCTCGCGCATTTCCCCACAGTCTACGTACGAAGTCTTTGTAAGTGGCAACGTGGAAGAGATGGCAAAGGTTTTCGGCATCGATTCTAACTTTAGATTGAGTTTGATGACAGGATTGATCAACCCATCCGGAATTGGAAAGTTTATCATTGATGGAGACACCTCAAAGAAGCACAATCTGGTTCGCATTATTGTCAAGTATGAAACTACATCGAAATTTGAAGAACTTAACATGGATCAAACAAAGAAAGAGCCTTACAGAGACCTAAGTCCAGAGATGACAGCTACACATTTTGTATCGCGAATAGAATATGGCAGAGAAGCAATCTTCGTATTCGACAGAATATTGGACGAAAACGAAACATTTACCGATGTTGAAGCCGACCTAGAGTTCGCTGTCGACTCCCTATTCCAAGCTGTGGAGGGAAGCAATACATCTGCACGTGCAACAGAGCTGATGGACAAGGAAGAACTGAGTAAATTGGTTTTTACCTTTTATGGAGATAGAGACCAGGCCAGTTCTACCATTGGTATGAGTTATGAAGATGCCCTGCGGACCTACTCTGAACTCCAGAAAAACGAAGAAAGCCATATGCATGATTTTCCTAAAAGGGTTTGGCTACAATCACTGAGCACTTTGGAACCGCAATTGGTACGGCGAGTGCGTGAGGTTAGCCCTCAAGTGACTGAAGCTCTGCAAAATGCCTTGGCAAATTTCAACGAGTTTCAAACGCGTTTATCTGGTCTCGTCGATGATAACACATGTTCCACCTTCCCTATCATCAAACAGCGGATCTCCAGATGTGGAAAAGCGGTTTCCAGGTACAAAAAGAACATTCTGAAGACATTTTCCGATTTGTTGCCAGTGGTGCGAGGAGGTGAAGAAGAAGAGCAAGTCCTCACCGACGTCCTCAACACACTTGTGTCTTCTCCGTTTCATCACGACCGCCTCACGTCTTGGATTAGTGGCATAGAGAAGGAGATGAAACTTTTGTCCACATACCTGGAATTCTTTAGGGGAATCCAGCTGGTAACGTCTTTGAAAGATCTTGACAGTGTGATCAATTCCTTGGAGTATGACCAGGTTGTTTGCTTTTCCCTGATGACGGCTGGGAATCAAGATGCACTGGTTGAACAAATGCATACATTCCTGCGAACTGGCAGTTGGACACCAGAAAATCTCTCAGCACAGTCCTGGTATGAGAATCCTGAAATAGTTAATGAAGGAAAGGCTAAGGCGAGAAATTTCAGAGATTTTGTCCGTGAAAATGAAAATGACGGGCGTACAAAGTTCATCGTCACAAACGTTCAGAAGTGCACAGGCGAAGGAGTTCTTACAGTCCGTTTGTATGATGGTGGTCATTCTATGGATTTTGAACTTCCGGGTGTACCCGGAAAGCCTTCTGCAACTGTGACAAGTGCCTCCAGTATCACCCTACGTTGGGAACAGTCTCCACATGGAAAAGAAATAGTCCAGAATTACACAGTTCATTTTAGACCTTCTGTCGGCGATTGGAAGTCATTGTCGACTGCGGGACCAGAAAATACGATTATGGTAGATGGATTGGAGGCAAACACTGCCTACCTGTTTAAGGTGAACAGCGAATGCAAAGCTGGGAGAAGTGCTGTAAGTGCCACCAGTGACAGTGTTATTACTGAGGATCTCGCGACTGAATCCGAATCAGACCTCCTCCACAAGAAGAAGAGTGAGTCATCCTCAGGTAAACAGAGCCACAATCCAAATGGAGCAAGGGCTAAGGATTCATCGTCTCTCAAGTCCAGAAACAACGCCGAAGGAACGAAAGGTAGTGAAGCAATCGGCGGAAAGAACCAAGAAAATCCTATAAGCAAGCCAGATTGTAAACGGACCAGTGGTATCGCGCAAAACAGTAAAACCTCCGATGACAAGGCCACAAAGTTCTTTGTTCCTTATAAACCAGCAGAGTTCTTGCTTTCCTCCTCGAAGAAGATTAAAGATGGCTCTCCAACAATTTACAAGCTCTCAATGAAAACAAGAATGAGACGACAAAACAGCATGATTGCCAGACAAAGTATCGGAAAGCCCCCCAAAAGAGTTAAAGGACGCTCTTCTGAGAAAGTTCTAATGGTAGTAGGAGCTACTGGAGCTGGTAAGTCGACGTTAATCAATGGCATGGTGAATTACATTTTGGGTGTTGAGTGGAAAGACGACTTTCGATATAAACTCGTCGTGGAGGACAGAAGCGTATCTCAAGCTTACAGTCAGACGAAGGACATTACCGCTTACACGTTTTATCCCATGCAAGGTTCAGCCATTCCGTACACATTTACAATAATTGATACACCAGGGTTTGGGGATACAGAAGGTCTGAAAAGGGATAGGCTCATTACCAATCAGATTAAAGAGTTCTTTTCCATTCCTCCACCAAATGGTATCGACCACCTTGATGGAGTTGGATTCGTTACACAAGCTTCCCTGGCACGTCTCACTCCAACGCAAGAGTACATCTTCAACTCAGTCCTTTCTATATTTGGAAACGATGTTTCCAAAAATATCTTTATGATGCTGACCTTTGCAGATGGCCAACATCCCCCAGTGCTTGAAGCCATCAATAGAGCCAACGTTCCAAGTGACAAGTACTTCAAATTCAACAACTCAGCTCTTTTTGCCAGAAACAAAGAAACAGAAGAGAGCTTTGATGCAATGTTTTGGAAGATGGGTTATCTCTCCTTTCAGAACTTTTTCGCTGAGTTTGCAAAAGCAGAAAGTGTCAGTCTTCGCCTTACCAAAGAGGTGTTGAATGAACGTGAACAACTTCAAACTTTGATTGAAGGTCTGAACCCTCAAATTACAATGGGCCTCAACAAGATTGAAGAAATGAGGCAAGAAGAGCTTGTTTTGCAGCACCATGTCAGCGAGATTGAAACCAACAAAGATTTCACTTATGAAGTTGTTGTTACTAAGCCAAATTATATCGATCTTAAAGGAACTGGGAAGCACACCACCACCTGCCTAAAATGCAATTACACATGCCACCAGGATTGTAAGATTGCTGATGACTGCGACAAGCGTAACTGTTGGGCCATGGAAAAAACATCTGGAAATTGCAGAATTTGTACATTGAACTGCATCTGGTCAGATCACAAAAACCTCCCCTACATAATCGAGTACGAGTCAGTTGTCGAAATTAGAACTTCCGCCGAACTGCAAATGAAGTATGAAAAAGCCATTTCAGGAAAATCAAAGATCGAAGGCATGATCGAACAACTTGAGGAATTTCTTCAAAGTGTACACAGCAATGTTCTGACCATGATAAACAGGGCACAGCAAAGCCTTCGTCGATTGGATGAGATTGCCCTGAAACCCAACCCGCTAACTCAAGTGCAGTACCTGGAGCTTGTCATAGAATCTGAGAAGAATGAAGCCAAACCTGGTTGGAAAAAACGTGTGGAGTACTTCGAAGAAGCCAAACGTCACGCGGAGATATTATCAAAAGTTAAAGATGTCAAAGCAGGACAAAAGATCATCGAGGAGAAGGCTCGCAGTGGAGAAAAGTGGTATTCCCGATTCAAGTTTTGGTTACTTCAGGTATTTAAAGATTATTATGTTTCATCTGTTTCACCTAGAAACTGAGCTTAGATTCACTTGCCTCTCACTTTTAGATCATGTAAGAGCTCTTGTCATGATTCTGCGTGTTAGTTTCAACACAGCAGAAAAAAATCATACTTTACCTGAAGTAATAGCAACAATTCATGCCCAGATAGTGGCTCAGTACTAACAGCTCAAGCTCGTGTATTTTGAGGGATATTATTTTATACGTTAAGGAGCTGTGACCTAGATCCATTTTGCTACCGAAAATCATAAGTTATGCTTTCCTTTTTAGCAACTCTGATGTTCTGCCAACAAGAGATGCCATATGGTTGCCTGACAAGCCACTTTAATTTAAGGATTCAACTTTGCACGAAGTACGAAAACAATGAAAAGAGGGCACTGCTAATGATATGAAACTTTAAAGATAAGAATCCCCTGACTCCATTAAGAAAAGTTTAAAATTGCGAAATGTGAGCTTAAGCATTTAATGAATTTCAAATTGCTACCATGTATAGTGTGTGTTAAGATAGGCCAATCACGTAAAGAGTCTGCGACCAAAGAAAAAAATTATGAAAGTGAAATGACCGAAACGGCCTCCTAAAGAGTAAAACTAGTCACCTTCGAAGGATAGTTTTCCGAATTTTGCGAAGCTAGATCTCACAACGAACAATTTAAGCCATTAGTGTCTTAAGGTCTCGTAACTCAGTAAACAACTTAACAAGACGAACATGCGAGGGACGACATCACAATATGCTAGATTGATTGTATATTCAGCAAACGAAAGTAATGTATTCAAATGAATTATTTGTTTCCTTGATCAATAAGCTTTTCCATTTCAGGAATAGCTGTATTTGTGGTTTAAGCACGACCTACAATGACCTTGCCTAGTATGCAAGCCTAGATAACAGAAATAGAAATATTTTTTTTAGAATTTTAAAAAAGCTGTAGCTAGTTACAGTTATAATGGAATTATACAAGCGTGACAGCCTTTGAAAGTGTTCCATTGCGTTTCTAATGATTGATTAGCTCATTTACCTCACTGCGTAACAATAAAAATCGTTTAGATTGTCTTGACCTACCTGATATGTTGAGACAATTTTATTACCTTATTCTTACGAAAGAAACATGGGAATGGTCGTAAACTTGTTGGAGAAAGTTATATCTGATTACGCGATTGGAACATGCAGAATGTTTTGAGCTCGAGGCGACTTCAGAGTTGCGAAAAGAGGGAGTGCTAAGAAAGCCTCGCCACCCCTCTTCAAAGTGTTCACTTTCCGGCCTAGTCATCACCTGAGCTCTCAGAATGCTGCAAGCACCACGTCCTTGCTACGTACTTGAATCTGTGATTGTAAGAAAAGAGAAAGCTTCGAAACCATTCACGTGCAATGAGTCAAGTTATTGAAACCAGAACCGTTCAAGGCGCTTTATTCCTTTTTCACCCGGAAAAAGAATTGAAAAAGAGAACTTCTCTGATTGCCTTTGCATAGAAGAAGCCAACCCACCGTTCGAAGTAAAAAATACAAGTTTTACTTACTACAGACTGTATGGAATCTGTTTTTCATATCTTTGGCATAGGATGACGTGAGCGACGCAATTCATTTTTATGGTGAAATTGATAAAGATGGATCATTGAATCGGCTGTTGTAGAACCAGACCCGCTTTCGTTTGTAAGATATCATTCGATCCATAAGCCAGACAGGCACCTTGGAACCTACGAACGGGTAGGAGAGCGTTAAGGGAGTGTCAGTAGGGGATTATCATAGGCCCTATCGTTATAAAAGTCATCGGTGCAATCAGCCCTATCCTCCTCCCTCTTTAACCATAATAGCGGGGCTCCCACGAAGCGCGCGTGGGGCAGAGCCCCATACTCGTGGAATATGGTCAACCTCTTTTGGTTTGGTTGTCACGTGACTGACCGAGCATACGTAAGTACGTACGTGCTACTTACGTACCTTCAGATTGCACGGGTAGGGTAGGGGAGACTATCAAAACGAAGGGAGGGGTGTCTCAGGCGAGTCTTGGCAAATGCACATCTTTTATGTTATCATTAATATTACGAACTTGGGAGCTCCGCTTTTAGGCTTGGCTAAATCTATATATTATACCTCCAACGAGGTATACTTGTTTTACTAGGGACCTTAAGATTTGAGGACGGCGTCTACTTCTGGGACTTCACGGCATATAAAGGCCTTGGGGCGAGAACGCCGTTCTTTGTGCGGAATTCAGACTTAAGAAAAGGTAAACAAGATGTGAACTTTTTCCAGCCCCTGGTCGAGAATTGCGTCTTTCAGGAAAGCGCCGGACGAACTTCTTCTAAGTTTTTGCGAGGAAATCATCAATGAGGATGAATTTCTATTGTTGTATGATGTTAACAAGTCCAAAAATCCACAGTATCTTTATTGGAATTATGAAAGATTTACATAGCAAGATAAAAGTGAGACTGAGTGTAAGACAGATTTTCGCTTCGAAAAATACGACATCCCTCTCTTCGTTGATGTTCTTGGCTTACCTGACGAAATATAATTAAAATCCTGAAGTTAGCTGGTCTCTGATAAAGTATAAAAAAATTAATGTAATGGAGGCTTTCGAAATGAGTATTCTTTGTAGTGAGATGAAACTGGCTTTAAAGGTAAGCCGAGAAAACAAGCATCTTCGATATGTCTCTTCTCAAGTCGCGGAAACGGCATAAGAGTAAACAGTAAATTACCAATTCATGAATAAATCGGTAAGCATGGCAAACAGGAGGAAAATGTATCGAGACTTCAAAAGAAAGATCGCAGCGCTCGAGAACTTTTGATTAGGCTCGCTGTAGAAACTGCGCGTTTGACTTCTGATTATGACTACACTCTACTTACATCAGCCGACCTCACAAGTAGCCCAAGCTCTATCACAGGCTCTTTCACAGTGAATAATTAAAGAGTTTGTATAGTGGTTTAGTTGGACTTGCTTTTGAGCTCCGTAAATGTAAAGTTGTGTGAAATAATCAAAGAAATAAATTCTTACCTTCATAGAGAGTAGTCTGTGTTGTTCTCCTCGTGATTTGAGGCCGTTTTGATGTGTTTTAGCCTGGCGCCCTAAATTACCGTGGATAAAATGCGGGAAGGTCGGAAACTTCTGTTGACACATGCTCGACAAAATCGCTCGAAAACAACACTTAAAGTGCCCCTGCGACGAAAATTTACCATTTTATTTTGGCCTAAATTGTTTACACAATGTTGAATTGGGTCAAGTTAAGACCCTTTTTTCCATTAAAAACTCAAAACAAACCTTCGATGACCAATTTTTACCGCTTCAAAGTCGTCCAAAAATCGTCCGCCATTGCTGAAAACATGTTCCAGCCGAGCTCGCAAAAACGTCATCATGACGTCAAAGGCTCAACAAACTTATGCTTTGCTTTGTCACAATTCTCTTTGTTCACTGCACAGATTACTTTTTTGAGAACTGTTTCGTTGTCGGTCGGGAAATGTCGACTTTTTCAGACGATGAATTGCCCCAGAAATCATCTGAAGCTTCTGTGGATAGTTTTGCGCCGACAAACGATGAATTTTTGCCGTGCGAAGAAAGATGTTGCTTTTGTGGTCGCATCGCTTTATCGCCTTCGAACTGTATTTTTGCTTGTCGTAAGGGATTTTCCCTTTTTGTAAGAAATGATCGGGTGATTAGTAAAAGTCTTCGGCAATGGCTAATTGTGTATCCGAAGGCGGATATTGGGAGTTTGTGAAAGCCATTTCTAAGCCATCAATGTGTTTTCCCCGGGGCATTTGGTCTCATTAACCCTTTCCTACGTGTTTTTTACTATCTGTGCTTTGAGAGGTTTAAAGTGAACTCTGTTGTTGAGTTGCACTTTGGCCTCTTTTGTCTTTTCTTTCTTATTCATGTTGACTATTGTTGTGTTGCTTCGGTGAGGTTAAAGCAGAGTTTGTTTCGACTCTTTTAGCGCCGTGACCTCATTGCGTTACAAAGTATTTTTTGGCTTAGACGGCAGTCTGCAAGTAGCGTTATGACAATTTTCCAAGTAGCTCTGAAGGGCGACAGAAGACTGAACCGGTGACATTCAGTTTGATATGAAACAGAAGTGGTTTTTTGTTTTGTCCGTAAAAGGTGTAACGGAGGCGCATCCGTCTTGAGAATAAATCTCGCAAAAGTTGGCCTGATTTTAAATTCGTTTGTCACGGGCGTTAGGATGAATTTGAGTTCCTTTGATGGCACGCTGACTTGGCTGGCTGTCAGATGGTTGATAGTTTGACAGGTTTTTAAAGAAATTTTCATTTTCTCGGTTTTTTGGCTGCAAGCCTACATTTCAAAGTGTTTTTACGCTCTGTGTCTTAAGCTGTTTGTTCTGCTCTTGCTGATATTAAAGCCAGCTTTTTTTAGAATCAGAGCACACAATTATATTTTTCATCTCTTTTGTATTAAAGTGAGCTCTTTGAGGTCAGAAATCTCAATCCTCAATGCGGCTATTTAGTCATTCTTATTTACAATGTTCACCGAGTACTTTCCTTTGTGTAAGGTATTCTGCCAGATAGTTGTTAAAGGTGGATATTGATCAGCTCATATGTAAAGCTAAGGTGACAAAATCCGTGGAGGTTCGTAAACTTCGCTTTCCGGCGTCGAGATCGCACTGAGGACGGTTTTTCTTGTCTCTTCTCTTCTTGAACGGTAGGCACTGAACTCGAAAGAATTCTTCGCCTAGATCCTTCAAAATACACAGATCTCTCGAAACAGTCCTCCGAGAAGTGTTCGGAGTTCGCAGTATATCACAAATATTTCTGTTGGATTGAAGTTTACTCGGCGAGGTCGCACAAATCGCATCCGTTTTACCCGCTCTGATCTATTTGCAAGGCTCCAATGCAGAGAAATACCTGCAGCATGGTCTGCACAATTACTTCAGCTTTCAATTACACATCGATGCCCAGTCATTTTTGTTTAGTTTTTGTAAGAATAGAGTAAAGCACTCTGTTATGTTTGCTTGACATTTTGCCATGTGGGATTTTCGCGTTGAGCCTTTGACGTCACTTCCTTTGAGTCTTGCGATCAACTTCCGGAACATGATCAAATAATGGCGGACGCGAAATCGTGAATTTAACGGCTCGAAAAAAGATATTTCTGGTGCTCGGTCTAAACTGCAATTTGGAAGAGTAGGTGAAGGAGACACACTGAACACGAAAATGGAAAAAAATGATGTACGAAAATTTTGATCTCAGGGGCACTTTAAATACTTTCCCTCGAATCAAAACACGGCAGCCCGAAAGCCAAATAGTTTCCCTTTAAGTTCACCGAAAAAAATCCCACAAAAGTCGGTTTGTCGAGCAACCAATCCAGCGAGAATTTTAAATTAACGGCCGTTCTGAATTCTTCTAATGCGTGGAAGGAACTTCTTGTGCAGCTGAGAGACCGTTAATGCGCAGTCAACCTGGACATCAGTCAAATCTCTCTCAACCGGTCCTCCCCATAATCTTCAAACACCAACTCTTCACACATACTAAGGTACCCCGGGTAAACTCATTGACTTGACTAGATCGTCGATACTGTCCATCTTCACTGTTTTTAATGGATTTTTACAAATATCCTCTTACCCGGGGTACCTTAGTATGTATGAAGAGTTGGTGTTAGAAGATTATGGGGGGGACCGGTTGAGAGAGATTTGACTAGGGTCCAGGTTGACCGCCCAATAATGGTCTCTCAGCGGCACAAGAAGTTCCTTCCACGCATTAGAAGAATTCAGAACGGCCGTTAATTTGAAATTCTCGCTGGATCGGTTGCTCGACAAACCGACTTTAGTGTGATTTTTTTCGGTGAACAAACTATTTGGCTTTCGGGCTGCCGAGTTTTGATTTGAGGGAAAGTATTTAAGTGTGGTTTTCGAGCGATTTTGGCGCGCATGTGTCAACAGAAGTTTCCGACCTTCCCGTATTTTATGCACGGTAATTTAGGGCGTCAAGCTAAAACACATCAAAACGGCCTCAAATCGCGAGGAGAACAACACAGACTACTCTCTATGAAGGTTAGAATTTATTTCTTTGATTATTTCACACAACTTTACATTTACGGAGCTCAAAAGCAAGTCCAACTAAACTACTATACAAACTCTTTAATTATTCACTGTGAAAGAGCCTGTGACAGAGCTTGGGCCACCTGTGCCGACCTCTCACATGACATGATAAATTGATGCTCAATATGATAAATTTTTCCATTCTGTTTATAAGGAAAACATGTAAAGTCTACTTAGGCCCTGTTTACAAGCAAGGAGGGTAACCGTTATGCTAGGGTTACCCTAGCAGGCGGGTCAAAGATAGCCCTGGTTTACAAGTAAAATTTCACAGGTAGGGTTACCCTAACACCCTGGACAACTTACCTATGCTTGGTAACCGCACGTATTGTTATCAATGTTCAGAGGGTCTGGAAACAAGTAAAAAGTTGTCCCGGGTAGGCGAGTTATCCCCACCACAGCGTTTACAAGGGTTACCCTAGCTGAGCGCTAGGGTTAACCTAGCGCTCAGCTAGGGTAACCCTAGCTGCCTTTAAACACGTCGATGAAAAAAAGAAGAAATGTGGGAGCGTCAGGGTAACCCTCCTGCCAGGCTAACCCCAGCACTAAGGTTACCCTACCTGCTTGTAAACAGGGCCTAACTCGGAACTGGAATCCATCGTCTATCTCTGAAAAAACAAGCACTGTTAAAGACAGATTATACAAAATGACAGCGAAAACGGCGAAATAAATGAATAATTTCAGCTCCAAAACCACACATACTCAGGTTTTGTGCACGACGCGAAATTTAAAAAATGGCGTACTCACCACATCTGAACGCCGTCCCATTCACACACAGACATGCTCAATGTCATTTTTAGGTGAAAACGAACTTCCGGTGGTGTCCTAGACAGGTGACGTGGTCTTCCTTTGCACCGTGTCGTCACTTCCGCTCAATCGCTCTGATTCACGCAATTGCACAACGCATGCGCTTGATTTGTTATGAACTCGAGAAATCAAATATGGGAAAAGACAGAGACCGAGAGATGGTCGACGTCCTCGCAAACTTTCAGGTAAATCGCTTATTTACTATGTTTCTCCCTCCTTTCCCTAGATACGAGTTCCTCGTACGTGTTCGACGAAATCGCTAACCGTGTGATTCGTCAAAAGTGTGATAAAAGATAATTTATATGTAGACAATGTTACCTGAATTGATTATTTAAATGAAAAATAATTATTAGTACCATGATTTGTCACATAACACCGATTATGTGAGGAGTTTTGTAAGACTGCAGAGGAATTGAAATTTTCTTCAATTATCCCTTTAATTTTCTAATTTCAAACGTTGAAAAGTTTTATGAAGAAAACTCCCGACTGATTATCAATAATATTTGTCTCATATCTGACATTCCTTAATTCTAATGGAGAAATAATTGATAAATAATCTCAGGGCATGTGGCCTCTTTTGTTGACCAAGAGAATGGTATCAATTGCAAATGATAATTAATATTCTATACCAATTCATACAGTAATCTCACTATAACTTGAGTTTATTTTCCAAGAGCACAGCAAAGTTATCTTGATCCTAGACTTACAAATCTATCCAAAATGAGGGATTTTCATGTTATAGACAAGTTACTTGACACTGCTGTTAATCAAAAGTAAATTTTCAGAGGATTGCAGTTACATGCCTGATATTAGTGGAATTTATGTCTTTTTTTTTCTTTTAATAAATGCTCATACATGTGCTTGTAGTTTTCATGGTGTTAAGCCCCATTCAAACAGTTGGGATGGTTGGTAATAGTTTCAACTATCACGCGCATGTGAACACTAGCTATCATGTGGCATTATTGACTATCATCAACTACCATGTAGTTTGGACATTTTCAAATTCGACGTGGTAGTTGATGATAGTTTTTGCGGTTTGAACCAGCTGATAACAGTGAATGATAGTTTTTTCAGTCAACAGTTTGGCCATAAACAGGCTAAAACAGAAATAGCAAATGGTAATATGACCAAAATAGCCATCTCTAATTTGTAGATTGTCTCGTACTTTATTCTCCTAGTCCCCCCTGGTTAGCCTTCACTATTTTGAACTTGCATCTTCTTGACTAAAATTTCAAATACCACCAAAATTTCTGACCACATGGTGTACCACATTTCTTTACAATTACGCTTATACTCTCATTGTGTATTTTGTTAACAGTTACTATCATCAACTACCATGACTGTTGGAAGAAGGCTTTTATAAAAATAGCCTCATCTGAATCACAATGGTATTTCTATAAAAATGATTATTCTCCAAGGTTTACCCAATTTACTGTCTTTTTATTATGACTGTTATTTTGTGAAACTAGTGTTTCAATGTAAACTCTTCCTTGGAATACTTTACTCCAAAAAATGCATAATGAAGAGCTCCTAACAAAGGGCTTATGATGAGGCATGGAGCTTAGCTTTGGCATTGACATCATTGTACATGTAGCTGATAACTAACCATTATTATTAAAAACTGGATCATTGGATAATGCAATTCAAGACTTTTTATTGGCTTAGCCATTATGGTATATGAGCCAGTATACCATAATCTACAAATATGGTAAGCGTACGCGTCAGTTTAAAATCAAAAGGGAGCTAAAAAATCCGGTTTCTTCTCACAAAATAATAATTTCTTGAGGGCGTCTTTAATAAAACAATTATTCCACTCGCGCTTGTTGGATATGAGATGATTATAACCAACTCGGCGCTATGCGCCTCGTTGGCTAGCTATCATCTCATATCCAACGCGTGCTCGTGGAATAATTGTTCATTATTTCACTCCTGTCACATTGACAATGGTCAGGATCTTGTTCATTTTTTTTTTTTTTACATTCTTTTATACCATTTAGGATATCAGAGGTTTCCGTGCCTGATGCATCTTAGGTTGCAGATCAGCCATCAGCTAGTGCTGGCATACCGGTATCTTCAGTTTCTGCTGTGGAGGTTGTTGGAAATGCAATCCCTTTGCAGCCATCCTCAAGAAGAATAAAGTTTTGATTGAATGAAGAGAAAGGACCATTCCAATTGTACTAATTTAAAATGAGACTGAAACTATAGGTATATTTAATGTCATTGTCGAAGTTTCAAACCCTTCCTAACTCCCATAACTGACCAGAACAGAATTTCTTTGTATGATAGTAATACAATATCAAGCAGACAAGTGATGGGACTTAAGAAAAATATCAGTTAAGGAATTATTAGTTGATCAAATGTCAATTTCTTAAAACTTACCTCGTAAGAATTGTATGTACCTCATAAGATAGTAAAGGAGAATTACTAATAAGATCTTGGGAGGGAAGTTTTTATCCACCAATGCCAAGAAGTGACTAGCATGTAACTTCATCTCACAAGATTCCTTGAAGTCAGCTGGGAGAATCTGATTTTGGAATTAATCCTCTAACTCCCAAAAGTGATTGACATGTAACTTCCAAGTTCTTGTTACTAATTTGCAAGGAAATGTTAAGCAGCTAAAAGGGAAAATTAACAATCAGATCTTGGGAGTTTAAAAGGGTTAATGATAAATCCAAAAAATAGGTTGAAATCTTCCCGGACCAATACTCATGGTCTTAAAATAAGTGAGGAGAAATTGCTACCTTTCTATAATCAAGAAATGGATAGATATTCTAGTCTTCTCGGATAAGGACGAATAAACTGTAGGCCCCGTCTCCTGCAGGGTTAGGAGTAGGAGACGTTAATTTCCCATGCACGAGATTACTGTGTAGTGGATGTCCTCCCCTGGAGTGGGATGGGTGGGAATTGGCCCTGAAAAGCCCCCATGGGGAGTGGTCAACTAAGCTATGTAACTAAGTATGTATGCATGTATGTATGTTTGTATGTTTGTTTGTATGCATGTATGTATGTATGTATGTATGTATGTATGTATGTATGTATGTATGTATGTATGTATGTATGTATGTATGTATGAATGAATGAATGAATGTAATGACTAGCATGTACATGTAATCCTTGGCTAGTTTTCCATATCTTCAAAAGAACCTACAGTATCCTCTATGCCTGCCTGTACTTGTGACTCATGGCGTATTATTTTTATTTGTCACTTTAATTCAGGTACAAACAAGTTAATACTGAAGCTACAAATTGGTATTGTATACCAATGGACCAAAAAAATTGTTAGGATGGCCACATCATCTGCAGATTAGTGATGAGGTAAGGTTTATACCGGTGCTGAAGTATACAGATCTGTTTATCTTTTTTTTCAAATTGACATATTAGAGTTAAATGACATTTACAATTGAAAGTAAGTTACAACTTGCTCAGCTGATGTGTTTACTCAGGGCTCATTAAATACCAGGCTCTTGTGGAACATCATCACTATCTTAAGCCTTTATCAGGTGGTAATCGAGCAGGGTGGTAGCAATTGTTATTTTAGCAGTCTTGAGCTGTTTCATAGTAACTTAGTCATTTTCCCCCCTCCCTACCCTGCCTAACCATGTCCTTGCCCTAATCGATCTAATCAAATTTGATGGATGGCTGGAATGGCAGCTTACATCAGGGATTTGCAAACCTTGGGTGCAGAATTTTATTAGGGTCTGGTTGGACACAGAGAGCACCTGGAAATCCTAGGTATGTGCCTTCCACGTAAGCAAGGCAGTTGATTAATACCCAAGAATGCTCTATAACAAGTGGTACCATCTTATACCCCTCCAGTGTACCTCATGCTCTGCTTTTTACAGTGTAACATTCCTCACTGGTTGCTATTGGATCTTTCCTCAATAGAGTGTGCTGAGCGCTTTAAACTTAAGAGAGGAGATAGCCCTGGCTCTAACGAGCCTTGCAGTGACAGAGACAGCTAAATAAACGAGACAGACTTTCATTTTCACCTATGGTTCATAAAATTAATATAATTTGGTATGATTAGGTCAAAACCTTGATAGCTTAAGGTATTTGTTTATTTTATTGGGGGAAGTACATCTGTAGAAATGGAATTTTTTCTTTACCTTGTCATATATGGAGGATATTACATGGCCACGCGGGGATTTGAGTGTTATCTTTGAGTGCTGTAAGTATCACTCATGAGTGAACAAAGTAAACCAGTGATCGATACTTTCAGCACAAGAAGATAAAATTCGTATCCCCAAGTGGTCATGTGATGTTCTGTTTATTTTATAGATACTGATGAAATTTCCACATAAAACACAACATTTTCTTTATTCATTTTCCAAACAGCAAAATAGTGCAATTAAAGTGGTCACCTATCGCCACATGGTTTTCGAAAAAATGTTATGAAACTTGGATATAAAGTTATAAAGGAGAAATAAAGTACCGTACTTGTATTCTCTGTTCCGAAAAGTCAAAATTGTAATGAAGAAGAAAAAATTCTAGAACAGCATGTTAGTAGCCATGGTGACACCAATATCCTCACTCGTGAAAGATAAAAATATTATCTTCACTACGCACAATGAAGATATGATATTTTAGTAAAAGGAAAAATCCTGGTATTTCATCAGTATCTATGTAATGAATAGTATTTAGAACTATTTTATGAATTTAAAAACTATTAGCCTAGAGTTTACCTTAAATAGCATCAACAACAACAACAATTTAACATTTATATAGCGCAAACTACTATATAGATAATCAGTCGCGCTTTACAATCAGTTAAGGTGAGATCGGACCTCAGAATTCATGAGGCGCACTATGCAGCCACTTCAGTCCATGTATTGATCTCACCTTCCCTCCCCAATTCACCCTAGGTTAGACACTACACAAAGATAGACCACAACACCGGGCACTACGTGCCCTACTCTTTTCGAAGAGTGTGTGGGTTCTTTAACGACCCACAATTTTTATCACATATAAGGGCGCGTGAGACGGAACCTCCATTTATCGTCCCTATCCGAGAAGACTAGAAAGTCTAACCATTTGCAAATAATATTACAAAGGCAGCACTTTCTTCTCAGTCATTTAAATACCCTGAGTGTTGGTCCGGCCGGAGTCGAACTCTCGACCTCCCGCACACCAGTCCAGCGCTATACCAATTGAGCTAACCGGGAGGCGGTCCAGCTAACCGGGAGGCGGTCCAGCTAACCGGGAGGCGGTCTTTAACCGAGCGTAAGGTCTTTTTAATTTTATCCAGCAAAGTGGATCTGTAGAAAAGGATTTTTTTGCTTTACCATTGAAGAAATAATATCTTAGAACTAACTCAAGTATTGAAGCATTTTGGTAGGATATTTTTTCCTGAGGGTTTCTCAGAAAGTAACTATCTGTTTGATTTTTCATCTCTTGGTTTAAAACATATAAAAGCTATCATTTAGACAGTTCGTCTTATTTACCGTAAATTAGTAGCTATTTTGCCTTACTCTCTTACCGAAAGGAAGCGCATAAACCTGAAGGCTTGAGCCTAAATGCCAAGCATGACAGTGCGTGCTAAAACTAAGCTGAAGGCCTCCCTCTCGACCAATGGGCAAACTCTTGTTTTTTGAGGAGTCAAAGACCTACCCTTCCCCACTCTGAGCTCTAGCATTCCTGGCTGGAATGCTAAACAGACCCACTTTCGCGACTTTGCTCAATGCTTATATTTTTTGTCACGAGCTCAAAAACTAGTTTGAGTCGGTTTGGAAGAAGCATTGCCTCGTCGTTTTAGCGCTGATTGTCTACAGTACCACGTTGTGTAAGCATACGTAAGCGTCACCGCATTAAGAAGTAAAGCAGCTTCCCTATCGACGGTGTAACAATTTGAAAAAGAGAATGATCGCATTTGATAGACTGCGGAGCTTTCAGTAGAACTTGGTTGCAAAGCAGGCCAAATCGAAGCATGTACAAATTCTTATGACGATTCCACAACGAAAATCGGTCGAAAAAAGTTAAAACAGCTTGAATAATGGACGAAACTGACTGACAATTATGTCTGAAACATCAAAAGTTCACACTATTTGTGTCTAAAGATTATTATCGCTCTATGAGTTTCTAAGAAATGGTGACACGCTCGGCTTGACCGTCTGAGAATAGCTTTTCCACGCATTATCAATCGACCGATCTTATTGTCTATTGCATTACTTCTTACCAGACCCAAAGACTATTTAATCTATTTGCCAGCAATTTGGTATCAATGGCTGATACTTCTATTCATAACTTCTAAACTATCGACTTTCTTCGAATCAGCAATGAAATCAGTGCGATGCGTTTGGCAATGTCAAACAAATCAAAGCTTTCTGTCTTCGAAGTCTCAAGAATTCTTCCAATACGGGGATGAATAGTTCTCCTACCTTTGATAGACGGTTTGCCAGTAGTTCTTGATCTTTAGAGTAAAATTCAGAGCGTTCCCAAACGAGTAACCTATTTCTTTAATAAGCTTGCGAGTTGCATTTCCCGCAGGGGAGACAGACGCATTAACACTGTGCCTAGGACTGATCTAGGATGTCTACACTCTCTTTAACCTTTAGTTACTGTATACATCACTGAAAATTTCTCCTAAGTCCTCACTGCCTATCTGATGTCGATATCTCCCCAAGTGATTTCTTTCCTCAGCAGGTAATGTACGCTCCTATCTCCTGTCCAACCGCCTTTTCTCAGAAGAGCGATAAAACAGCAATGGAATTTGATATCTTATTATAGCGCGATACCTGACTAACGTTTCTAATTGCTTCCCAAACGGATGCTTTCAAAGCTGATCCAATCAGACATAATCTGATTTTACATCATGAGCATGGCTCGTGAAAGGAACTCGATTTCGAGTTCCCTCTCCAGACCACTTCTTACTTTGTTCTCAGAAGGGCTTTGGCGCGAGACACGGTAAATAGGTTCGTCTCCCACTGCTAAAGAAGTCAAAACATTGAATGACGTCGCTATCTATGGGACGGGCCATAATTTTTCTGGAGGGGGTGTATGAGAGATTTTCTTCTGCAAACATTTTTTTTTTAACATATACGTCTCCGCAAACATTTTTCTCTAACATCATCTTCGTGCAAACAATTCTTTTTCCATTTTTTTCAGCATTCTTTTTATTTGTGCTAAATATTACCATTGCCTTCTTGAACTCTTTTACGAAGAACGTAATCAATATGTTGACAAATACTGCGTTGAGATTTATTTCAGCCATTTTCAGATTTTTTATTTGCTTAACACAGAGTGACCACTTTTTAGTGTCGGCCCAAATTGTGTTAATCTTTAAACCAATGCTTCAATTTGTTACTTCATTTTTTAATTTCAGTTTTGGTAATAATATTTTTTAATATCTTACCCGACTTCTCTGCAAACATTTTTTTTTTACCCTATCACGCTAGCTTGCAAACAAATTATTTTGTTTTTCAGACCCTGCAAACAATTTTTTCAATATTTCACATACCCCCCCTCCCCCTCCAGAAAAATAATGGTCCGTCCCTAAAAAAGTACCAGACAGTCGGTGTCCCTCTGAGGGGCACCAACATGGCGTATTCATACAAAGCCTTATAAATTTGAGTAGAACATTTCTTCGAACATCTCCCGCACGAAACATCGCAGACCTGAATCTTAACGAGACTGTTTGAATATTCATCTTATTTTATCTCTTTGATTCTTGACTTTATTTGTTCGATGATTCTGATGATGGTGTGACAGTGAAAACCCGCAATATGTATAATAGTCACCCCCTCCTTTTATACTTTGTTGGCGATAAATGATTCCCCCTTAGTTCCCCATGAAAACCATGTGATCCCCCAGCAATTCTCGGACACCACCCCCCCTCCCTTTCTGGCGATAAGCAATGACTATTTACTTGGTAACATTTACTGTCAATTAAAAATAGCTACAACGAGTACTATACTTGGTCAGACTTACTAGTCTGTATGAATGGCTTGATTCAAAGAAAAAGTGAGAGGTGGAGAAAAGTAGTCATTGCAGTGACTATCTCTCTTTAGGCGAGTGCATCACGGTCTGCGAGACTTTCCTAAAACGTTAGCGGCAGTCAAAAAAGTCAAAAGGGCGTTTAAAGCATTACCCTTAGACACCAATGTTCTCACCCACTCCACCCACACTACTGTCCGTTCCCCTGACGTTTTGAAAATCTTGACTGTTCAATCTTTGGTACCTCACATGCTAGTTCAACTACTGACCATTGCATGGAAGAGTTGGTGACAAGACTTTTTAAATCCAAGTAACCAATAGGCAGTATACTTTTTTGGCAAATTTATGATTGTTTTTGATCATCGTGCAGCTTTAGATGATTAGAGCATATAAAACGTTTTTTGACATACACTCATGCTGATTTATACTACCTAAACAGCATTTTTAAGTTACCAGGGACTATTGCAAAGCACATTTGTAGATAAAATAAGATCTTTGGACTTCATCAATCATAAAACAGTTTCCCTCTTTTTTCCAGCTCATCCTCAAAAAGCTGTAACTCCCTGGAAAAGATCATGTTAAACATTCAGTTTGGAAGCTATTTTCATGATACAAACCTTCTGACCCTGCATGGGCGAGCTTATTGCAAACTACAATGAATGCTGATGTGTGCAAAGCCAGATGGGTGGATGTGAACTGATCTGAAAAAAGCATTGTTTCAGTCTACTGTTTGGGCAAAAATGAGTGAATTCTAGTCGTGGACCTGAGCCTAAAGGAAAATGAGAAAATAAGTTGCCTTCAATGAATACTGACTTTCTTTTTCTAACGGACAAGAACGAAGGAAAAGTTTCTATGGTAAATTTTTCGGTGGTTGTTCTGCATGTGCCTGAAATTTTGATTCTCAGTTCAGAAGTGATGAATTAGAGACAAATATTTTCCTGTCTGGTCCTCCCACTTAGTCGATAAGTACAGAGCTGTATATTATGATAATATTTGATTTATATTCATCAAGTATATATCACGTAAAACTATAGTAATATGCTTATGAATGTTCTTTATTTGTCCTGTTAAACAATTCTAAGAATAATTTTTTTCTACTTGTGACAGTTATTAAATATTCTACATTAAATGGTGATTTTGTGTTTAAGGTGAAGAGTGGCTTTCGCTGTCTGGTACTCCATGTAGATATAAGTGTTGGTCAGGCTGGCCTGATGGGGTCACTGATGAAGTATGTTAATACTACACCCTAACATTAGTATGTGTATACTCCATACTGTTCTCTTATTATGCAGTAGAACCTGGATTTAACAAACCTCTCTATAATGAAGTTCTCAGTATAATGAATGATACTTTTCAGCCCAGCTAAAGTTGCAGTAAAATGAATGCCACAGAATCTCGACATAACAAACCTCAATATAGTAAAATTCTTGTGACAACAAACATAATCCAGATGCCCAAACGTATACAGATACCCCGATATAATGCATGAATGTCAACACCTGACCTAAGGCAAATT